>NC_088399.1:85679730-85702230 GCF_034236695.1 Oncorhynchus nerka | reverse complement strand
TCTGTCCTCTTGTTCTCTCGTCTCTCCTCTCTCGTTCTCTCTCCTCTCGTCTCTCTCTGCTCCTCTCCCTCTCGCTCTGTCTCTCCCTCTCGCTCTCTCGGTCTCCCTCTCGCTCTCTCTGTCTCCCTCTCGCTCTCTCCATCTCCTCTCTCTCTCTCTGTCTCGTCTCCCTCTCTGTCTCTCCGTCTCGCTCTCTCTCTCGCTCTCTGTCTCCTCTCTCTCTCTCATCTCCCTCTCGATCTCTCCATCTCCCTCTCGCTCTGTCTGTCTCCCTCTCCTCTCTCTGTCTCCTCTTGTCTCTCTGTCTCCCTCTCTCTCTCTCTGTCTCCTCTGTCTCTGTCTCTCTCTGTCTCTACGTCTCTCTGTCTCGCTCTCTCTGTCTCCCTCTCTGTCTCTCTCTGTTTGTCTCTCTGTCTCTCTCTGTCTCCCTCTCTCTGTCTCTCTCTCTCTCTCTCCTCTCTCGGTCTCTCTGCTCTCGCTCTCTCCCTCTCTCTGTCTCTCTCCTCTTCTCTCTCCATCTCCCTCTTCTCTCTCTCTCCTCGCTCTCTCTGCCCCTCTACTCTCTCTCTGTTTTCCTCTCTCTCTCTGTCTCTCTGTTTCTCTCTCTCTGTCTCCCTCTGTCTCGCTCTCCTCTCTGTCTCCTCTCTCTCTCTCTGTCTCCTGTCTCGCTCTCCTCTCTCTCCCTCTCTCTCCTCTCTGTCTCTCTCTGCTCTACCTCTCCATCTCCTCTCTCTGTCTCGCTCTCTCTCTGTCTCGCTCTCTCTGTCTCCCTCTTGCTCTCTCGGCCTCTCTCTCTCTGTCTCTCTCGTCTCGCTCTACGCTTCTCGTCGCTCTCCTCTCGCTCTCCGTCTCTCTCGCTCTCCTTCTCTGTCTCTCGTCTCCTCTCTGTCTCTCTCTGCTCTCTCGTCTCACTCTCTCTCTCCTTCTCTCTCTCTGTCTCTCTCTGTCTCTCGTCTCTCTCTCTCTCTCTCTCTCTCTCTCCCTCTCGCTCTCCGCTCTGTCTCTCTCTTTGCTCTCTCTGTCTCCCTCTCGCTCTGCTCATCTCCCTCTCGCTCTCTCTCCCCTCTTGCTCTCTCTGTCTCCTCTCTCCTCTCTGTCTCCCTCTCGCTCTCTCCCGTCTCCTCTTCGCTCTCTCCCGCTCTCTCTCTCCCTCTCGCTCTCTCCTCTTCTCCCTCTCCTCTCTCTCCTTCTCGCTCTCTCTCTCTCCCTCTCACTCTCTCCTCGCTCTCCGTCTCTCTCGCTCTCCCTCTCTGTCTCCCTCTCTCTCGTCTCCCCTCTCGCTCTCTCCTCTTGTCTCTCTCGCTCTCTGTCTCGTCTCTCTCCCTCTCTCTCTCCGTCTCCCTCTCGCTCTCTCGGTCTCCCTCTCTCTCTCTGTCTCCTCTCTCGCCTCTCTGTCCTCTGTCTCTGCTCTCTCTCTGTCTCCCCTCTCGCTCTCTCCGTCTCCCTCTCGCTCTCTCGGTCTCCTCTCTCTGGTCTCGCTCTCGGTCTCTCTGTCTCTCTTTCTCCTCTTGATCTCTCTGTCTCCCCTCTCGCTCTCTCTCTCTCCCTCTCTCGCTCTCTCTCATCTCCATCGCTCTCTCTGTCTCCGCTCTCTCTGTCTCGCTCTCGCTCTCTCTGTCTCTCTCTCTCTCTCCCTCTCTTCTCCTCTCTCTGTCTCTGCTCTCGCTCTCTCTGTCTCGCTCTCTCTCTCCCTCTCTCTCGGTCTGTCCATCTCCTTTCTCGCTCTCTCTCTCTCCTCTCTGTCTCTCGCTGTCTGTCTCGCTCTCTCTGTCTCTCTCTGTCTCTCGCTCGCTCTGTCTCGCTCTCGTCTCTCCTCTCTCTGTCTCTCTCTCTCTCGCTCTCTCTGTCTCCTCTCTGTCTCTCTCTGTCTCGCCTCTCTGTCTCTCTCCGTCTCTGTCCTCTCTCCACTCTCCGTCTCTCTCTGTCTCTCTGTCTCTCTCGGTCTCTCTCTGTCTCGCTCTCTCGCTCTCCTCTCCTGTCTCCTCTCTCTCTCGCTCTCTGTCTCCTCTCTCTCTCTGTCTCCCTCTCTCTCTCACTGCTCTCTCTCGCTCTCTCTCTCCCTCTCGCTCTCTCTGCTCTCTCCATCTCCCTCTCGTCTCTCTGTCTCCTCTCACTCTCCCTCTGTCTCTCTCGCTCTCCTCTCTCTCCTCTCACTCTCTCTGTCTCATCTCGCTCTCTCTGTCTCCATCTCTGTCTCTCTCTCTGTCTCGCTCTCTTTCTCCCTCTCGTCTCTGTCTCTCGCTCTTGCTCTCTCCCTCGCTCTCTCTGTCTCGTTCTCTCTGCTCTCCTCTCTCTCCTCTGTGCTCTCTCTGTCTCCCTCTCGCTCTCCCCCATCTCCCCTCTCGCTCTCTCCTCTCTGTCTCCGTCTCTCTCTGTCTCTCTGTCTCGCTCTTCTCTCTGTCTCTCTCTCTCTGTTCTCTCTTCTCGCTCTCCCTCTCGTTCTCTCTGTCTCCTCGCTCTCCCTCTCGCTCTCCCTCTCGGGCTCTCTCATCTCCCTCTCGTCTCTCCATCTCCTCTCTCTCTGTCGGTCTCGCTCTCTCTGTCTCTCCCTCGCTCTCTCTGTCTTCCTCTTGCTCTCTCTGTCTCCCTCTCGCTCTCTCCGTCTCTCTCTCTCTCTCTCTCTCTCTCTCTCTGTCTCTCGTTTTCTGCTCTCTCTCCGTCTCCCTCTCTCTCTCTGTCTCCCTCTCTTTCTCTCCCTCTCGCTCTCTCTGTCATCTCCCTCTCGCTCTCTCCATCTCTCCTCTCTGTCTCTCTCTCGTCTCTCTCTTTTCTCTCTCTCTCTCTCTCTCTCCTCTCGCTCTCTCCGTCTCCCTCTCGCTCTCTGTCTCGCTCTCTCTGTCTCTCTCTCTCTGTCTCTCTCTCGCTCTCTCTGTCACCCTCTCTCGTCTCTCTCTGTCTCGCTCTCGCTCTCTCTGTCTCGCTCTCTCTGTCTCTCATCTCCTCTCTCTCTCTCACTCTCTCTCTCTGTCTCACTCTCTCTCTCCATCTCTCTGTCTCGCTCTCTCTGTCTCGCTCTCTCTGTCTCCTCTCTCTCTCTCTCTCTCTCTCTCTTCTCTCTCTCTGTCTCGCTCTCGGTCTCTCCATCTCCCTCTCGCTCTCCTCTCTCGCTCTCTCTGTCTCCTCTCTCCCTCTCTCTGTCTCCCTCTCGCTCTCTCTCTGTCTCCCTCTCATCTCCTCTCTCTCTCCACTCTCCTCTCCTCTCCCTCTCCCTGTCTCTCTGTCTCTCTCGCTCCGTCTCCTCTCTCTCCTCTCCTCTTGCTCTCTTGTTCTCTCTCTCCTCTTCCTCTCTGTCTCCTCTCTCCTCTCCCTCTCTGCCTCGCTCTCTTGTCTCTCGCTCTCTCTCTCTCCTCTCTCTCTCCTCTCTCTCTCTCCGTCTCCCTCTCGCTCTCTCCATCTCCCTCTCGCTCTCTGTCTCCCTCTCGCTCTCTCTGTCTCCCTCTCGCTCTCTCCATCTCCCTCTCCCTCTCTCTCTCCCTCTCGCTCTCTCTCTCTCTCTCTCGCTCTCCCTCTCCTCTCCCTCTCTCTCGCTCTGTCTCCTCTCTCTCTCCTCTCTCCCTCTCGCTCTCTCTCTGTCTCCTTCTCGCTCTCTGTCTCCCTCTCTTGCTCTCCTGTCTCGCTCTCTCGTCTCTGTCTCTCGCTCTCTCCATCTGTCTCTCGCTCTCTCTCTCGCTCTCCTCTCTCTCTCCCTCTCTGCTCTCTCTGTCTCTCTGTTTCTCTGCTCTCTCTCTCATCTCTGTCTCTCTCCCTCGCTCTCTCTGTCTCTGTCTCTCGTCTCTCTCTGTCTCCCTCTCGCTCTCTCTGTCTCTCTCTCGTCTCGCTCTGTCTCTCTGTCTCTCTCCCTCTCCTCTCTCTCTGTCTCCCTCTCGCTCTCTCTTGTCTTCTCGCTCTTTCTCTCTCATCTCTCTCTGTGTCTCGCTCTCTCTGTCTCGCTCTCTGTCTCCTCTCTCTTTCCTCGCTCTCTCTGTCTCTCCCTCTCGCTCTCTCTCTGTCTCTCTCTCTGTCTCCATCTCCCTCTCTGTCTCCCTCTCACTCTCTCTCTGTCTCCCTCTCTCTCTCTCTCTGTCTCTTTCACTCTCCCTCTCTCTGTCTCACTCTCGCCTCTCCCTCTCGGCTCCATCTCCCTGCTCTCTCTCTGTCTCCTCTCGCTCTCTCTGTCTCCCTCTTGCTCTCTCTGTCTCCCTCTCTCTCTCTCTCTCTCTCTCGCTCCCTCTCTCTCTCTCGCTCTCTCTGTCTCCCTCTCGCTCTCTCCCTCGCTCTCTCGTCTCCTCTCTCTCTCTGTCTCTCTCGTCTCCCTCTCTCTGTCTCCGCTCTCCCTCCTGCTCTCTCGTCTCTCCCTCTCTTCGGTTTCCCTCTCGCTCTCTCTCTGTCTCTCTCATCTCCTCTCTCCCTCTCTGTCTCCCTCTCTCTCTCTCTCGTCTCCTCTCGCTCTTTCTCTCTCCCTCTCGCTCTGTCTCGCTCTCTCTGTCTCCTCTCTCTCTCTCTGTCTCCCTTGCTCTCTCTGTCTCCCTCTCGCTCTGTCTCCCTCCCTCTCGCTCTCTCGGTCTCCCTCTCTCGCTCTCCTCTCTCCGTCTCTCTGTCTCCCTCTCGCTCTCTCTCTGTCTCCCTCGCTCTCGTCTTCCCTCTCGATCTGTCTCCCTCTCCCTCTCTCTCCCTCTGTCTCTCTCTCCTCTCCCTCTCTGTCTCTCTCTCTCACTCTCCCTCTGTCTCGCTCTCTCTGTCTCGCTCTCTCTGTCTCGCTCTCTGCTCTCTCTGTCTCTCTCTCTCTGTCTCTGTCTCGCTCTCTCTGTCTCCTCTCTCGTCTCGCTCCTCTCTGTCTCCCTCTCTGTCTCCTCTCTCTCCCTCTCGCTCTCTCTCTCTGTCTCCCTCTCACTCTCCTCTCTGTCTCACTCTCGCTCTGTCTCCATCTCTCTCTCTCTCGCTCTCTCTGTCTCCCTCTCGCTCTCTCTGTCTCCCTCTGCTCTCTCGGTCTCGCTCTCCTGTCTCTCGGCTCTCTCGCTCTCTCGGTCTCGCTCTCGCTCTGTCTCCCTCTCGCTCTCCCTCGCTCTCTCTCTCTCCTCTCACTCTCCGTCTCACTCTACATCTCCTTCTCGCTCTCCGTCTCACTCTCCATCTCCTTCTCGCTCTCCGTCTCACTCTCCCTCTCGCTCTCTCTGCTCGCTCTCTCGGTCTCCCTCTCGCTCTCCCTCTCGCTCTCCCTCTTGCTCTCTCCGTCTCCCTCTCTCTGCCTCATCTCCCTCTCGCTCTCTCGCTCTCTCGGTCTCCCTCTCCCTCTCTGTCTCCCTCTCGCTCTCTCCGTCTCCTCTCGTTTCTCTCTCTCACTCTCCATCTCGCTTCTCCTCTCTCTGCTCTCCTCTCGTCTCTCTCGCTCTCTCTGTCTCCTCTCACTCTCTCCTCGCTCTCTCGGTCTCCCTCTCGCTCTCCCTCTCTGTCTCCTCTCTCCGTCTCCCTCTCGCCTCCTCTCTTGTTCTCTCTCTGTCTCCCCTCTCGGTCTCTCCCTCTCGCTCTCTCTGTCTCCCTCTCGCTCTCTCGGTCTCGCTCTCTCTGTCTCTGTCTCGCTCTCCGTTCTCCTCTCTCTGTCTCTCTCTCTCTCCCTGTCGCTCTGTTCGTCTCCTCTCGCTCTCTCGCTCTCCCTCTCGCTCGCTCTCTCTCTGTCTCGCTCTCGCTCTCTCTCGTTTCTCCATCTCCCTCTCTCTCTGTCTCCCTCTCGCTCTCTCGTCTCCCTCTCGCTCTCTCTCTGTCTCGCTCTCTCTGTCTCGCTCTCTCTGTCTCTGTCTGCTCTCGGTCTCCTCTCTCTGTCTCGCTCTCTCTGTCTCGCTCTCTCTGTCTCCTCTCTCTGTCTCGCTCTCTCTGTCTCTCTCTGTCTCGCTCTCTCCCTCTCTGTCTCGCTCTCCCTCCTTCTCTGTCTCCCTCTCTCTGTCTCTCTCTCTGTCTCCTCCTGTCTCTCTCTCTCTCTCCTCTCTCTCGCTCTCCTCTCTGTCTCTCTGCTCTCTGTCTCCCTCTCGCTCTCTCTGTCTCTCTCGCTCTCTCCGTCTCCTCTCCATCTCTTTCTCTCTCTCCCTCTCTCTCTCCCTCTCGCTCTCCGTCTCGCTCTCTCTGTCTCTCTCGCTCTCCCTCTCTGCTCTCTCGGTCTCCCTCTCGCTCTCTCTGTCTCCCTCTCTCCGTCTCGCTCTCTCCTCTCTCGGTCTCCCTCTCTCTCTCCCTCTCTGTCTCCCTCTTGCTCTCTGTCTCCCTCTCGTCTCTCCATCTCCCTCTCTGTCTCTCTCATCTCCTCTCTGTCTCTCTCTCTCGCTCTCTGTCTGTCCTCTCGCTCTCTCTGTTTTCTCTCTCTCTCTGTTTCTCTCTCTCTCTGTCTCGCTCCGTCTCCCTCTCGTCTCCTCTCTCTCGCTCTCCGCTCTCTCTGTCTCTGTCTCGCTCTCTCTGTCTCGCTCTCTCGCTCTCCTCTCTCTCGCTCTCTCTCTCTGTCTCTCTCTGCTCGCTCTCGCTCTCTGTCTCTGTCTCCTTCTGTCTCTCGCTCTCTCTCTCTCCTCTCTGTCTCCATCTCTTTCGCTCTCTCGCTCTCCCTCTGTCTCCGCTCTCTGTCTCCCTCTTGCTCTCTCTGTCTCCTCTCGCTCTCTCTGTCTCCCTCTCGCTCTCTCCCTCCTCTCTCTCATCTCCTGTCTCTCGCTCTCTCCCTCGCTCTCTCTCTGTCTCGCTCCTCCCTCTCTCGCTCCCTCTGTCTCGCTCTCCGTCTCGCTCTCTCTGTCTCCTCTCCCGTCTTGCCTCTGTCTCGCTCTCTCCTCTGGCTCTCTCCCATCTCGCTGTCTCGCTCTCCTCTGCTCTCTCCTCCGTCTCCCTCGTCGCCTCCCTCTCTGTCTCCCTCTCTTGTCTCCCTCTCACTCTCTCCATCTCGTTCTCTCGCTCTCGCTCTCGTTCTCTCCCTCTTGCTCTCTCCGTCTCCCTCTCGCTCTCTCTTCGTCTCCCTCTTCGCTCTCTGTCCCTCTCGCTCTCTGTCTCCCTCTCGCTCTCCATCTCCCTCCCGCCTGTTCGTCTCCCTCTCGCTCTCTCGGTCTCCCTGTCTAGGTCTCGCTCTCGGTCTCCCTCTCGCTCTCTGTGCCCTCTCGATCTCTCCATCTCCTCTCGCTCTGTTCGTCTCCCTCTCGCTCTCTCGGTCTCTCTGTTCGGTCTCGGTCTCGCTCTCTCTGTCTCGCTCTCTCTGTCTCGCTCTCTCGGTCTCTGTCTCGCTCTCCGTCTCCCTCTCTGTCTCGCTCTCTCTGTCTCGCCTCTCTGTCTCGCTCTCTGTCTCGCTCTCTCGGTCTCGCTCTCTCGGTCTCTGTCTCGCTCTCCGTCTCCCTCTCTGTCTCGCTTCTCTGTCTCGCTCTCTCTGTCTCCCTCCCCTCTCGCTCTCTCGGTCTCCCTCTCGCTCCCTCTCTGTCTCCCCTCTCGCTCTCTCTGTCTCCCTCTCGCTCTCTCTGTCTCCTCTCGCTCTCTCCGTCTCCCTCTCTCCATCTCCCTTTCGCTCTCTCCGCTCTCGGTCTCGGCTCTCCGTCTCCGCTCTCCGCCTCGCTCTCCGTCTCGCTCTCTCTGCTCCTCTCGGTCTCCCTCTCGCTCTCTCCATCTCCCTCTCGCTCTCCGTCTCTCCCGCCTCGCTCTCCGTCTCGCTCTCTCTGCTCCCTCTCGGTCTCCCTCTTGCTCTCTCCATCTCCCTCTCGCTCTCTCCGTTTCCCTCTCGCTTCTCCATCTCCTTTCGCTCTCTCCTCGCTCTCTCTGTCTCCCTCTCGATCTCCTCTGTCTTCCTCTCGCTCTCTCTGTCTCCCTCTCGCTTCCTCTGTCTCGCTCTCCGTCTCCTCTCGATCTCCCTCTGTCTCGCTCTCGCTCTCTCTGTCTCGCTCTCTCTGTCTCCTCTTCTCTGTCTCGCTCCATGTCTCGTTTTCGCTCTCTCCCTCTGTTTCTCTCTGCTCTCCCTCTCACTCTCTGTCTCTCTCGTTTTCCTCGCTTCCCCGCTCTCTGTTTCCCTCTCTGTTTTCCTCATTTGCTCTCTCTGTCTCCCTCTCCGTCTCCTCTCGTCTCCCTCTCTCATCTCTGTCTCGCTCTCTCCGTCTGTCTCTCTCTCTGTCTTGCTCTCTCTGTCTTCTGTTTCTCTGTCTCGCTCTCTGTCTCGCTCTCTCTGTCTCGCTCTCTCTGTCTCGCTCTCCGTCTCCCTCTCTGTCTCGCTCTCCTGTCTCCTCTCTGTCTCGCTCTCAAGTCTCCCTCTCTGTCTCCGCTCTCTCTGTCCGCTCTCCTCTTTCTGTCTCGCTCTGTCTCTGTCTCGCTTTGTCTCGGTCTCGCTCTCCTCTCCTCTGTCTCGCTCTCTCTGTCTCGCTCTCGCTCTCTCTGTTCCCTCTTGTCATAGCTCTCTCCCTCTCGTTCTCCCCTCTCGCTCTCTCCGTCTCCCTCTCGCTCTCTCGGTCTCCCCTCTCGCTCTCTGTCTCCTCTCGCTCTCTCCATCTCCCTCTCGCTCTGTTCGTCTCCCTCTCGCTCTCTCGGTCTCCCTGTCTCGGTCTCGCTCGGTCTCCCTCTCGCTCTCTGTCTCCCTCTCGATCTCTCCATCTCCCTCTCGCTCTGTTCGTCTCCCTCTCGCTCTCTCGGTCTCTCTGTCTCTCTGTCTCGGTCTCGCTCTCTCTGTCTCGCTCTCTCTGTCTCACTCTCTCGGTCTCTGTCTCGCTCTCGTCTCCCTCTCTGTCTCGCTCTCTCTGTCTCTCTCTCTCTGTCTCGCTCTCTCTGTCTCGCTCTCTCGGTCTCGCTCTCTCGGTCTCTGTCTCGCTCTCACTCTCCCTCTCTGTCTCGCTCTCTCTGTCTCGCTCTCTCTGTCTCCCTCCCTCTCGCTCTCTCGGTCTCCCTCTCGCTCTCCCTCTCTGTCTCCCTCTCCCTTCTCTGTCTCCCTCTCGCTCTCTCCTCCCCTCTCGCTCTCTCCGTCTCCCCATCTCCCTTTCGCTCTCTCCTCGTCTCCTCTCTCCATCTCGCTCTCCGTCTCGCTCTCCCCTCGCTCTCCGTCTCGCTCTCCTCTCCCTCTCGGTCTCCTCTCTGTCTCTCCCTCTCGCTCTCCCGTCTCGCTCTCCGCCTCGCTCTCCGTCTCCCTCTCTGCTCCCTCTCGGTCTCCCTCTTGCTCTCTCCATCTCCCTCTCGTCTCTCTCTCCCTCTCGCTCTCTCCATCTCTTTCGCTCTGTCCCTCGCTCTCTCTGTCTCCCTCTCGCTCTCTGCCCTCTCGCTTCTCTGTTTCCCTCTCTCTCTCCCTCTGTCTCACTCTCCGTCTCCCTCCTCGATCTCCGCTCTGTCTCGCTCTTCTCCTCTCTGTCTGGTCTCGCTCTCTCTGTTTCGTCTTTGCTCTCGCTCTCTCTGTTTCTCCTCGCTCTCAGTCTCCCGCTCTCTGTGTCTCCCTCTCGCTCTCTCTGTCTCCTCTCGTCCCTCGCTCTCTCTCTCTGTCTCCCTCTGTCTCTCTCGCTCTCTCTGCTCCCTTCTCCCTCTCTCGCTCTCTCTGTCTCCCTCTCGTCTCTCTCTGTTTTCCTCTTGCTCTCTGTCTGCTCTCCTGTTTCCTCTGCTCTCCGTCTCGTCTCCCTCTCCTCTCCATCTCCATCTCCTCGCTCTCTCCCTCGCTCTCTCTGTCTCCCTCTCGCTCTCTCTGTTTTCCTCTCGCTCTCTCTGTTTCCTCTGTCTCTCTCTGTCTCGCTCTCCGTCTCCTCTCGATCTCTCTGTCTGTCTCCGTCTCCTCTCTCTGTCTCGCTCTCTCGTCTTGCTCTCTCTGTCTCGCTCTCTCTGTCTCGCTCTCTCTGTCTCGCTCTCTCTGTCTCCCTCTCCCCTCCCTCTGTCTCGCTCTCCGTCTCCCTCTCTGTCTCGCTCTCCGTCTCCCTCTCTGTCTCGCTCTCCCCCTTTGTTTCCCTCTCGCTCTTTCTCTCTCACTCTCCCTCTGTCTCGCTCTCTCTGTCTCGCTCTCCCTCTGTCTCGCTCTCTCTGTCTCGCTCTCGCTCTCTCTGTCTCCCTCTTGTTCTCTCGCTCTCTCCCTCTCGTTCTCTCCCTCTCGCTCTCTCCGTCTCCCTCTTGCTCTCTCGGTCTCCCTCTCGCTCTCTGTCTCCCTCTCTCGCTCTCTCCATCTCCTCTCGCTCTGTTCGTCTCCCTCTCGCTCTCTCGGTCTCCTGTCTCGGTCTCGCTCTCGGTCTCCCTCTCGCTCTCTGTCTCCTCTCGATCTCTCCATCTCCCTCTCGCTCTGTTCGTCTCCCTCTCGCTCTCTCGGTCTCTCTGTCTCGGTCTCGGTCTCGCTCTCTCTGTCTCGCTCTCTCTGTCTCACTCTCTCGGTCTCTGTCTCGCTCTCCGTCTCCCTCTCTGTCTCGCTCTCTCTGTCTCGCTCTCTCTGTCTCGCTCTCTCTGTCTCGCTCTCTCGGTCTCGCTCTCTCGGTCTCTGTCTCGCTCTCCGTCTCCCTCTCTGTCTCGCTCTCTCTGTCTCGCTCTCTCTGTCTCCTCCCTCTCCTCGGTCTCTCTCGCTCTCCTGTCTCTCCGTCTCGCTCTCTTGTCTCCTCTCGCTCTGTCTGTCTCCTCTCGCTCTCTCTGTCTCCCCTCTCCATCTCCCTCAGTTCCCTCTCGCTCTCTCTGTCTCCCTCTCCGCTCGCTCTCCGTCTCGCTCTCCGTCTTGCTCTCTTTCCCTCTCTCTCCTCTCGCTCTCCCTCTCGCTCGCTCTCTCCCTCTCGGCTCTGCTCCTCTCGTCTCCCTCTCGCTCTCTCTGTCCCCTCTCGCTCTCTCCTCTCGCTCTCTCGTCTCCCTCGCTCTGTCTCTCGCCTCTGTTTCTCGCTTCTCGCTCTCTCTGTTCTCGCTCTCGCTCTCCTCTGTCTCGCTCGCGTCTCCCTCTCGCTCCTCTCTCTCGCTCATCTCCCTCTCTCTCGCTCTGTCTCGCTCTCCTGTCTCTCCTTCTGTCTCTCTCGCCTCCCTGTTGTTTCCCTCGTCTCTCCCTCTCACTCTCCTCTGTCTCCCTCTCTGCTCTCTCTGTTTTCTCTGTCTCGCTCTCTCTGTTTCCCTCTCGCTCTCTGTCTCTGTCTCGCTCTCTCTGTCTCCCTCTCTCACTCTCCATCGTCTCCATCTCCTCCTTCGCTCTTCTCCCGCTCTCTGTCTCCTCTCGCTCTCTCTGTTTTTCTCTCTCTCTGTCTCTCTTCTCGCTTCCTGTTCTCCTTCACTCTCTCCATCTCCCTTTCGCTGTCCTCTCGCTGTCTCTCTCGCTTTCTCTGTTTCTGTTTCTCTCGCTCTCCTCTGTCTCGCTCTCCGTCTCCCTCTCGATTCTCCTCTGTCTCGCTCTCCGTCTCTGTCTCTGTCTCGCCTCTCTGTCTTGCGTCTCTGTCTCGCTCTCTGTCTCGCCTCTCTGTCTTGCTCTCTCTGTCTCGCTCCTGTCTCCCTCTGTCTCTGTCTCCCTCCGCTCTCTGTCTGTCCGTCCTTCCTCTGTCTCCTCGCTCTTCTGTCTCTCTCGCTCTCTCCATCTCTCGCTCCCCTCGTCTTCTGTCTCCCTCTCGCTCTCCCTTCTTGCTCTCTCTGTCTCTTTGTCTCCCGCTCTCTCCATCTCCTTTCGTCTCCCTCTCTGTCTCTCTCTGTCTGTTTCTCTTCGCTCTCCTCTGTCTCGCTCTCCTCTCTCCATCTCCTCTGTCTCGCTCTCTCCCTCTCTGTCTCGCTCTCTCTGTCTTGCTCTCTCTCTGTCTCACTCTCTCGGTCTCGCTCTCTCTGTTCGCTCTCTCTGTCTCTCTTGTCTCTGTCTCGCTCTCAAATCTCCCTCTGTGTCTCTCTGTCTCGCTCTCTCGGTCTCGCCTCTCTCGGTCTCTGTCTCGCTCTCCCGTCTCGCTCTCTCCGTCTCTCTCTCACTCTCTCCCCTCGCTCTCTCTGTCTCCCTCTCGCTCTCTCTGTTTTCCTCGCTCTCTCTGTCTCCCTCTCTCTTCGGTCTCACTCTCCGTCTTGCTCTCTCTGCTCCCTCTCGGTCTTCCGCTCTCTCCTCTCGCTCTCTCGGTCTCCCTCTCGCTCTCCTCTGTCTCCTCTCGCTCTCTCTGTCTCCCTCGCTTCTCTCTGTCTCCCTCGCTCGCTCTCCCGTCTCCTCTCCATCTCCCTTTCACTCTCTCCTCGCTCTCTCGGTCTCCTCTTGCTCTCCGTCTCCGCGCTTCCTTCCTCTCGCTCTGCTCTCTGTTTTCCTCTTGCTCTCTCTGTCTCCTCGCTCTCCGTCTCCCTCTCGCTCTCTCCATCTCCCGCTCTCTCCTCGTCCTCTGTCTCCCTCTCTGCTCTCTCTGTTTTCCTCTCGCTCTCTCTGTTTCCCTCTCGCTCTCCCTCTGTCTCGCTCTCCGTCTCCCTCTCGATCTCCCTCTGTCTCGCTCTCCGTCTCCCTCTCTGTCTCGCTCTCTCTGTCTTGCTCTCTCTGTCTCGCTCTCTCGGTCTCGCTCTCTCTATCTCGCTCTCTCTGTCTCGCTCTCTCGGTCTCTGTCTCGCTCTCCGTCTCCCTCTCTGTCTCGCTCTCTCTGTCTCGCTCTCTCTGTCTTGCTCTCTCGGTCTCTGTCTCGCTCTCCTTCTCGCTCTCTCCGCCTCTCTCTCCTCTCTCCCCCCTCGCTCTCTCTGTCTCCTCTCGCTCCTCTGTTTCTCGCTCTCTCTGTCTCGCTCTCTTGCTCGTCTTGTCTGTCTCGCTCTTTCACTTTGTCTCCTCTCGCTCTCTCGGTCTCCCTCTCGCTCTCTCTGTCTCCTCTCTCTCTCTTTCTCGGTCTCTCACTCTCGTCGCCTTCGCTCTCTCTCGTCTCCCTCTCGCTCTCTCTGTCTCGCCATCTCCTTTTCGCTCTCTCCATCTCCCTCTCGCCTCTCTGTTCCTCTTGCTCTCTGTCCCTCTCGCTCTCCGTCTCCTCTCACTGTCTCGCTCTCTCTCGTCTCGCTCTCTCTGTCTCTGTCTCTCTCTGTCTCTCCTCTCTCCTCTCTCTCTCGTTCTGTCTCCGCTCTCTCTGTCTCCCTCTCGTTCTCTCTCTGTTTTCGCTTTCTGTCTCTCTCTTGTTCTCTGTCTCTCTCTCGCTCTCCATCTCTCCGTCTCACGCTCTCTGTCTCTCTGTCTCTCTCTGTTTTCTGTCTCTCCTCTCTCGTCTCCTCTCACTCTCCATCTCCTTTCGCTCCTCCTCGCTCTCTCTGTCTCCTCTCGCTCTCTCTGTTTTCTCGCTCTCTCTCGCTCCTCTCTCCGTCTCCCTCTCGATCTCTCTGTCTCGCTCTCCGTCTCCCTCTGTCTGTCTCTCTGTCTCAGCTCTCTCTGTCTCGCTCCCTCTCGCTCTCTCTGTCTCCCTCTCTGTCTCGCTCTCCGTCTCTCTCTCTCTCTCCGTCTCCTCTCTGTCTCTCCTCGCTCTCTCTGTCTCCCTCCTCGCTCTCTCGTCTCCCTCTCCATCTCCTTTCGCTCTCTCCTCGCTTCTGTTCGCTCTCTGTCTCGCTCTCTCTCCCTTGTTCCCCGCTCTCTCTCTCGTCTCTCGCTTCTCTCTCTCGGTCTCCTCTCGCTCTCTCCGTCTCCCTCTCGCTCTCTCGGTCTCCCCTCGCTCCGTCTGTCTCTCGATCTCTCTCCATCTCCTCTCGCTCTGTTCGTCTCCCTCTCGCTCTCCGTCTCCCTCTCGGTCTCGCCTCTCTCCTCTCGCTCTGTCTCCCTCTCGCTCTCTCCGTCTCCCTCTCGCTCTCTCCATCTCCCTTTCGCTCTCTCCCCGGTCGCTCTCTCTGTCTCCCTCTCGCTCTCTCTGTCTTCCTCTCTGTCTCTCTCTCTGTCTGTCCTCTCGCTCTGTCTCTGTCTCGCTCTCTCTGTCTCCTCTCTCTGTCTCTGCTCTCTCTGTCTCGCTCTCTCTCCCCCTCGCTCTCTCGGTCTCTGTCTCGCTCTCCGTCTCCGCTCTCTGTCCGTCTCGCTCTCTCTCGGTCTCGCTCTCTCTGTCTCCCTCCCTCTCGCTCTCCTCGGACTCCTCCGCTCTCCCCTCTCTGTCTCCTCTCTGCTCTCTCTGTCTCCCTCTTTGCTCTCTCTGTCTCCCTCTCGCTCTCCGTCTCCCTCTCTCCATCTCCCTTTCGCTCTCTCCTCGCTCTCTCGGTCTCGCTCTCGCCGTCTCGCTCTCCGCCTCGCTCTCTGTCTCGCTCTCTCTCTCCCTCTCAGTCTCCTCTCTCTCTCTCATAGTCTCCTCTCCTCTCTCTGTCTCGCTCTCCGCCTCGCTCTCTGTCTCTGCTTCCCTCTGTCTCGCCTCTTGCTCTCTCCCTTTGTTTCCCTCTCGGTCTTCTCTCTCGCTCTCCTCTGTCTCGCTCTCTCCGTCTCGCTTCTCTGTCTCGCTCTCTCCTGTCTCAGCTCTCCTCTGTCTCCCTCTCGCTCTGCTCTCTCTGTCTCCCTCTCACCAAGCTCTCTCTGTCTCCTCTGCTCACTTCTGTCTCCTCTGGCTCCATCTCTTTCGCTCTATCCAATCTCTGTCTCCCTCTGTCTTGCTCTTCCTCTCGGGCTCTCTGTCTCGCTCTCTCATGTCTCCTCCTCACTATGTCTCCCTGGCGTATCGCAAAAATAACGAATAATATCGGTGTCTCTGTCTGTTTTCGGCTCTCGCTTCTGTTTCTCCCTCTCTGTCTCCCTCCGTCTCCCTCTCGATCTCCCTCTCTGTCTACTCTCTCTGTCTCGTCTTGCTCTCTCTGTCTCGCCTCTGTCTCGCTCTCTCTGTCTTGCCCTCTGTCTCGCTATCTGTCTCGCTTCGCTTCTCTCTGTCTCCCTCTCGCTCTCTCTGTCCCCTCTCGCTCTATCTGTCTCCCTCAGCTCTCTCTGTCTCCTCGCTCTCTCCATCTCCCTCGCTCTCTCCCTCGCTCTCTCTGTCTCCCTCTCGCTCTCTCTGTTTTCCTCTTGCTCTCTCTGTCTCCCTCTCGCTCTCTCCGTCTCCCCCTCGCTCTCTCCATCTCCCTTTCGCTCTCTCCCTCGCTCTCTCTGTCTCCCTCTCGCTCTCTCTGTTTCCCTCTCGCTCTCCCTCTGTCTCGCTCTCCGTCTCCCTCTCGATCTCCCTCTGTCTCGCTCTCCGTCTCCCTCTCTGTCTCGCTCTCTCTGTCTTGCTCTCTCTGTCTCACTCTCTCGGTCTCGCTCTCTCTGTCTCGCTCTCTCTGTCTCTCTCTCGGTCTCTGTCTCGCTCTCCGTCTCCCTCTCTGTCTCGCTCTCTCTGTCTCGCTCTCTCGGTCTCGCTCTCTCGGTCTCTGTCTCGCTCTCCGTCTCGCTCTCTCCGTCTCTCTCTCACTCTCTCCCCCTCGCTCTCTCTGTCTCCCTCTCGCTCTCTCTGTTTTCCTCTCGCTCTCTCTGTTTCCCTCGCTCTCTCGGTCTCACTCTCCGTCTTGCTCTCTCTGCTCCCTCTCGGTCTCTCCGTCTCCCTCTCGCTCTCTCGGTCTCCCTCTCCTCTCTGTCTCCCTCTCTCTCTGTCTCCCTCTCGCTCTCTCTGTCTCCCTCTCGCTCTCTCCGTCTCCCTCTCTCCATCTCCCTTTCACTCTCTCCCTCGCTCTCTCGGTCTCGCTCTCGCTCTCCGTCTCGCTCTCCGCCTCGCTCTCCCTCTCGCTCTCTCTGTTTTCCTCTTGCTCTCTGTCTCCCTCTCGCTCTCTCTGTCTCCCTCTCGCTCTCTCCATCTCCTTTCTCTCTCCATCTCCTCTGTCTCTCCTCTTGCTCTCTCTGTTTTCCTCTCGCTCTCTCTGTTTCCTCTCGCTCTCCCTCTGTCTCCTCTCTCTGTCTCCCTCTCGATCTCCCTCTGTCTCCTCTCGTCTCCCTCTCTGTCTCGCTCTCTCTGTCTTGCTCTCTCTGTCTTGCTCTCTCGTCTCGCTCTCTCTATCTCGCTCTCTCTGTCTCGCTCTCGGTCTCTGTCTCGCTCTCCGTCTCCCTCTCTGTCTCGCTCTCTCTGTCTCGCTCTCTCTGTCTTGCTCTCTCGGTCTCTGTCTCGCTCTCCTTCTCGCTCTCTCCGTCTCTCTCTCACTCTCTCCCCCTCGCTCTCTCTGTCTCCCTCTCGCTCTCTCTGTCTCCTTTCGCTCTCTCTGTTTCCTCCTTGCTCTCTTGGTCTCGCTCTCCGTCTCGCTTCTCTGCTCCCTCACGGTCTCCATCTCCTCTCTTTGTCTCCGTCTCGCTCTCTCGGTCTCTCTCGCTCTCCCTCTCTGTCTCCCTCTCGCTCTCTCCGTCTCCCTCTCGCTCTCTCGGTCTCCCTCTCTCTCTCCCGTCTCGCTCTCCGCCTCCCTCTCGGTCTCGCTCTCTCTGCTCCCTCTCCGGTCTCCCTCTCCTCTCTCCATCTCCCTTCTCGCTCTCCCCCTCCTCTCTCTGTCTCTCCCTCGCTCTCTCTGTTTTCCTCTTGCTCTCTCTGTCTCCCTCTCGCTCTCTCCATCTCCCTCTCGCTCTCTCCATCTCCCTTTCGCTCTCTCCCTCGCTCTCTCTGTCTCCCTCTCGCTCTCTCTGTTTTCCTCTCGCTCTCTCTGTTTCCCTCTCGCTCTCTCCCTCTGTCTCTCTCCGTCTCCCTCTCGATCTCCCTCTGTCTCCTCTCCGCTCCCTCTCTGTCTCGCCTCTCGGTCTCGCTCTCTCGGTCTCTGTCTCGCTCTCTGTCTCGCTCTCTCGTCTCTCTCTCGATCTCTCCCCTCGCTCTCTCTGTCTCCCTCTCGCTCTCTCTGTTTTCCTCTCGCTCTCTCGGTTTCCCTCGCTCTCTCGGTCTCACTCTCCGTCTTGCTCTCTCTGCTCCCTCTCGGTCTCTCCGTCTCCCTCTCGCTCTCTCGGTCTCCCTCTCGCTCTCCCTCTCTGTCTCCCTCTCGCTCTCTCTGTCTCCCTCTCGCTCTCTCTGTCTCCCTCTCGCTCTCTCCGTCTCCCTCTCTCCATCTCCCTTTCACTCTCTCCCTCGCTCTCTCGGTCTCGCTCTCGCTCTCCGTCTCGCTCTCCGCCTCGCTCTCCCTCTCGCTCTCTCTGTTTTCCTCTTGCTCTCTCTGTCTCCCTCTCGCTCTCTCCGTCTCCCTCTCGCTCTCTCCATCTCCCTTTCGCTCTCTCCCTCGCTCCCTCTGTCTCCCTCTTGCTCTCTCTGTTTTCCTCTCGCTCTCTCTGTTTCCCTCTCGCTCTCCCTCTGTCTCGCTCTCCGTCTCCCTCTCGATCTCCCTCTGTCTCGCTCTCCGTCTCCCTCTCTGTCTCGCTCTCTCTGTCTCGCTCTCTCTGTCTCGCTCTCTCTGTCTCGCTCTATTCGCTCTCTCTGTCTCGCTCTCTCGGTCTCTGTCTCTCTCTCCGTCTCCCTCTGTCTCGCTCTCTCTGTCTCGCTCTCTCTCTGTCTTGCTCTCTCGGTCTCTGTCTCGCTCTCTCTCTGCTCTCTCCGTCTCTCTCTCACTCTCCCCTCTCGCTCTCTGTTTCCTTTCGCTCTCTCTGTTTCCCTCGCTCTCTTGGTCTTCTCCGTCTCGCTCTGTCTGCTCCTCTCGGTCTCCTTTCACTCTCTTTGTCTCCCTCTCGCTCTCTCGGTCTCCCTCTCGCTCTCCCTCTCTGTCTCCCTCTCGCTCTCTCTGTCTCTCTCCGCTCTCTCTGTCTCCCTCTCTCTCCATCTCCCTCTCTCCATCTCCTTTAGCTCTCTCCCTCGCTCTCTCGGTCTCCCTCTCGCTCTCCGTCTCGCTCCGCCTCTCTCCATCTCCCTCTCTGCTCCCTCTCAGTCTCCCTCTCGCTCTCTCCGTCTCCCTCTCGCTCTCTCGGACTCCCTCTCACTCCTCTCGTCTCCCTCCTCGCTCTCTCTGTCTCCCTCTCTCCTCTCTCTGTCCTCCTCTCGCTCTCTCCGTCTCCTCTCTCCATCTCCTCTCGTCTCTCTCTCTGTCTCGCTCTCTCTGTCTCCCTCGGTCTCTCTGTCTCCCTCTCGCTCTCTGTCTCTCTCCGCTCTCTCTCTCGCTCTCTGTCTCCCTCTGTCTCTCTCTTTTCCTCTCCCTCTCTGTCTCCTCTCGCTCTCCCTCTGTCTCTCTCCTCTCCTCTCTGATCTCCTCTGTCTCGCTCTCCGTCTCCCTCTCTGTCTCGCTCTCTCTGTCTCGCTCTCTGTCTCGCTCTCTGGTCTCGTCCGTCTCTCTATCTCGCTCTCTCTGTCTCCTCTCTCTCTTCTCGCTCTCCGTCTCCCTCTCTGTCTCCTCTCTCTGTCTCGCTCTCTGTCTTGCTCTCTCGGTCTCTGTCTCGCTCTCCTTCTCGCTCTCTCCATCTCTCCTCTCGCTCGCTCTCTCTGTCTCCCTCTCGCTCTCTCTGTTTTCCTTTCCCTCTCTCTGTTTCCTCTCGCTCTCTTGGTCTCGCTCTCCGTCTCGCTCTGTCTGCTCCCTCTCGTCTCCCTTCACTCTCTTTTTGTCTCCCTCTCGCTCTCTCGGTCTCCCTCTCGTCTCCCCTCTCTGTCTCCCTCTCTTGCTCTCTCTGTCTCCCTCTCGCTCTCTCTGTCTCCCTCTCGCTCTCTCCGTCTCCCTCTCTCCCATCTCCCCTTTCGCTCTCTCCCTCGCTCTCTCCTCGCTCTCGCTCTCCCGTCTCGCTCTCCGCCTCGCTCTCCGTCTCGCTCTCTCTGCTCCCTCTCAGTCTCCCTCTCGCTCTCTCGTCTCCCTCTCGCTCTCTCGGTCTCCTCTCACTCTCCGCTCTCGCTCTCTCCCTCTCTCCGTCTCGCTTCTCTCTTGCTCTCCTCCCTCTCGCTCTCTCCGTCTCCTCACTCTCGCTCTTCGGTCTCCCCTCTCGCTCTCTCTGTCTCCCCTCTGCTTCTCCGTCTCCCTCTCCATCTCTCTCCATCTCCCTCGGTCTCTCCACCGTCTCCTTTTCGCTCTCTCCTCGCTCTCTCTGCTCCCTCTCGCTCTCTCTGTTTTCCTCTCGCTCTCTCTGTTTCCCTCTCGCTCTCCCTCTGTCTCGCTCTCCGTCTCCCTCTCGATCTCCCTCTGTCTCGCTCTCCGTCTCCCTCTCTGTCTCGCTCTCTCGGTCTCGCTCTCTCGGTCTCGCTCTCGCTCTCCGTCTCGCTCTCCGCCTCGCTCTCCCTCTCGCTCTCTCTGTTTTCCTCTTGCTCTCTCTGTCTCCCTCTCGCTCTCTCCGTCTCCCTCTCGCTCTCTCCATCTCCCTTTCGCTCTCTGCCTCGCTCTCTCTGTCTCCCTCTTGCTCTCTCTGTTTTCCTCTCGCTCTCTCTGTTTCCCTCTCGCTCTCCCTCTGTCTCGCTCTCCGTCTCCCTCTCGATCTCCCTCTGTCTCGCTCTCTCTGTCTCGCTCTCTCTGTCTCGCTCTCTCGGTCTCGCTCTCTCTATCTTGCTCTCTCTGTCTCGCTCTCTCGGTCTCGCTCTCCGTCTCCCTCTCTGTCTCGCTCTCCGTCTCCCTCTCTGTCTCGCTCTCCGTCTCCCTCTCTGTCTCGCTCTCTCTGTCTCCCTCTCTGTCTCGCCTCTCTGTCTCGCTCTCTCTCTGTCTCCCTCCGTCACTCTCCTCTCTGTCTCACTCTCCCTACCTCTCTCTGTCTCCCTCTCGCTTCTCTGTTTTCCTTTCTCTCTCTGTTTCCTCGCTTCTCGCTCTCTCTGTCTCCCTCTCTGCTCCTCTCGGTCTCCCTTTCCTCTCTTCGTCTCCCTCTCGCTCTCTCGGTCCCCTCTCGCTCTCCCTCTCTGTCTCCCTCTCGCTCTCTCCGTCTCCTCTCTGTCTCCCTCCTTCGCTCTCTCCCTCACTCTCCTCTCGCTCTCGCTCTCCCGTCTCCCTCTGTCTTCTCAGTCTCCCTCTCGCTTCTCAAGTCTCCCTCTCGCTCTCCCTCTGTTTTCCGTTTCCAGTCTCCTCTCTGTCTACCTTCGCTTCACTCTCTAATAAAATGTAACTCCCTCTCTGTCTCGCTTCTCTGTTCTCTTCGCTTTTCTCCCTTTCCCTCGCATTCTCTCTGTTTCCTCTCGCTTCTGTTTCCTCTCGCTCTTCTGTTTCCCTCTCGCTCTCCCTCTGTCTCGCTCTCCGTCTCCCTCTCGCTCCTCTCTCGTCTCTCGTCTCCCTCTCTGTCTCGCTTCACGGTCTCCTCTCTCGAGTCGCTCTCGCTTTCCTTCGAATTTTCTTCAATGGACGAATCTATGTCGCTTTCTCTGCTTTCCTTTTCGCTTGCCCTATGCTATGTCACCCGCTGTGTCTCGGCTATCTCGCATCTCCTCTCCCTCTGTCGCTCTGTCGTCTCCTCTCGATCTCCTCTGTCTCGGTCTCTGTCTCGCTCTCTGTCTCTCTGTCTCGGTCTCGATCTCTCCATCTCCCTCTCGTGTGTCTCGCTCCCTCAGTCTCGCTCTCCGTCTCCCCTCTCTGTCTCGCTCTCGGTCTCCCTCTCTGTCTCGCCCTCTGTCTCGCTCTCTCGGTCTCTGTCTCGCTCTCCGTCTCCCTCTCTGTCTCGCTCCCCCTCTCTGTCTCCCTCTCGCTCTCTGTCTTTCGCTCTCTCTGTCTCGCTCTCTCGGTCTCTGTCTCGCTCTGTCTGCTCTCCGGTCTCATTTCTCCTTCGTCTCCCCTCGCTCTCTCGTCCCCTCTCGCTCTCTCTGTTCCCTTCGCTTTCCGTCGCTCTCTCTGTCTTCCTCGCTCTCGGTCTGTCTCCTCTCCGTCTCGCTCTGTCTGCTCCCTCTCGTCTCCCTCTTCGCTCTCTCCGTCTCCCTCTCGCTCTCCTCGGTCTCCCTCTCACTCTCCCTCTCTGTCTCGCCTCGCTCTCTCTGTCTCCCTCTCTCTCTCCGTCTCCCTCTCTCTGTCTCCTCCATCTTCGTCTCTCTCTTGCTCTCCTCTCGCTCTTTCTCTCTCCGTCTCGCTCTCTCTGCTCCCTCTGTCTCCCTCTGTCTCTCTCCGTCTCCCTCTCGCTCTCCCTCTGTCTCGCTCTCCGTCTCTCCTGTCTCGCTCTCCGCCTCGCTCTCCGTCTCGCTCTCTCTGCTCTCCTCTCGTCTCCCTCTCGCTCTCTCCATCTTCCTCTTTCACTCTGTCTCCTCTCTCTCTCTGTCTCCTCTCGCTTCTCCATCTCCCTTTCGCTCTCTGCCTGCTCGCTCTCTCTGTCTCCCTCTTGCTCTCCGTCTTCCTCTCGCTCTCTCCATCTCCCTCTTCTCTCCCTCTGTCTCGCTCTCGTCTGTCTCCCTGTCTCGCTCTCTCTGTTTTCTCTCCATCTCTCGGTCTCGCTCTCGCTATCTTGTTCTCTCCTCTGTCTCTCGCTCTCCGTCTCCCTCTCTGTCTCCCTCTGTCTCCCTCTCTGTCTGTCTCCGCTCCCTCTCTGTCTCGCTCTCTCTCCCTCTTGCTCTCTCGGTCTCTGTCTCTCTGTCTCTCCTTCTCTGTCTCGCTCTCCGTCTCGCTCTCTCACTCTCTCCCCCCTACGCTCTCTCTGTCTCCCTCTCGCTCTCTCTGTTTTCCTTTCGCTCTCTCTGTTTCCCTCGCTCTCTTGGTCTCGCTCTCCGTCTCGCTCTGTCTGCTCCCTCTCGGTCTCCCTTTCACTCTCTTTGTCTCCCTCTCGCTCTCTCGGTCCTCTCTCTCTCTCCCTCTCTGTCTCCCTCTCGCTCTCTCTGTCTCCCTCTCGCTCTCTCCTCCCTCTCGTCTCCCTCTCTCCATCTCCCTTTCGCTCTCTCCTCAGCTCTCTCGGTCTCTGGCTCTCGCTCTCCGTCTCGCTCTCCGTCTGCTCTCTCTGTCTCCTCCCTCTCGCTCTCTCCAAGTCTCCCCTCTCGCTCTCTCGGTCTCCCTCTCACTCTCCCGTCTCGCTCTCCGCCTCGCTCTCGTCTCGCTCTCTCTGCTCCCTCTCGGTCTCCCTCTTGCTCTCTCCATCTCCTTTCACTCTCTCCCCTCGCTCTCTCTGTCTCCCTCTAAAAATCTCTCTGTTTTCCCTTGCTCTTCTCTGTCTCCCTCTCCTCTCTCCGTCTCCCTCTCGCTCTCCCTCTCCCTTCGCTCTCTCCTCGCTCTCTCTGTCTCCCTCTAAGCTCTCTCTGTTTTCACTCTCTCGCTCTCTCCTGTTTCCCTCTCGCTCTCCTCTGTCTCGCTCTCCGTCTCCCTCTCGATCTCCCTCTGTCTCGCTCTCCGTCTCCCTCTCTGTCTCGCTCTCTCGGTCTCGCTCTCTCTGTCTCGCTCTCTCTGTCTCGCTCTCTCCGCTCTCTCTCTCTCTGTCTCCTCTCTCGTCTCTCTCTGTCTCTCTCTCGCTCTCTCTGTCTCGCTCTCGCTCTCTCCATCTCCTTTCGCTCTCTGCCTCGCTCTCTCTGTCTCCTCTCTGCTCTCTCTGTTCTCCTCTCGCTCTCTCTGTCTCTCTCTCGCTCTCTCCTGTCTCCGTCTCGCTCTCTCTGTCTCCCTCTCGATCTCCCTCTGTCTCTCGCTCTCTGTCTCGCTCTCTCTGTCTCGCTCTCTCGTCTGCTCTCTCTGTCTTGCTCTCTCTGTCTCGCTCTCCGGTCTCGCTCTCCGTCTCCCTCTCTGTCTCGCTCTCTCGTCTCCCTCTCTGTCTCGCTCTCCGTCTCCTCTCTCTGTCTCCTCTCTCGTCTCCCTCTCTGCTCTCGCTCTCTCTGTCTCGCTCTCTCTGTCTCGCTCTCTCTCTCTCGCTCTCTCTGTCTCTCTCTCGCTCTCGCTCTC
>NC_088399.1:85558495-85679630 GCF_034236695.1 Oncorhynchus nerka | reverse complement strand
CTCTCTCTCTCCTACCCCCTACTCCCACCTACCTCTCTCTCTCTCTCCTACCCCTACTCCCACCTACCTCTCCCTCTCTCTCTCTCCTACCCCTACTCCCACCTACCTCTCTCTCTCTCTCTCTACCCCTACTCCCACCTACCTCTCTCTCTCTCTCTCTACCCCTCTCCACCTACCTCTCTCCTCTCTCTACCCCTACCTCTCTCTCTCTCTCCTACCCCTACTCCCACCTACCTCTCTCTCTCTCTCTCTCCTCTACTCCCCACCTCCTCTCTCTCTCTCCTACCCCTACTCCCACCTACCTCTCTCTCTCTCTCTCTCTACCCCTACTCCCACCTACCTCTCTCTCTCTCTCTCCTACCCCTACTCCCACCTACCTCTCTCTCTCTCTCTCCCTACCCCTACTCCCACCTACCCTCTCTCTCTCTCCTACCCCTACTCCCACTCTCTCTCTCTCTCTACTCTCTCTACCCCTCTCCCACCTACCTCTCTCTCTCTCCTACCCCTACTCTCTCTCACCTACCTCTCTCTCTCTCTCTCTCTCTACCCCCACCCTACCTCTCTCTCCTCCCTCTCTCTCTCTCCACCCCCCACCTCTCTCTCTCTCTCTCCACCCCACTCTCTCTCTCTCTCTCTCTCTACAACCCCCCTACCCCCCACTCTCTCTCTCTAACCCCACTCTCTCTCTCTCCTCTCTACCCCCACCTCTCTCTCTCTCTCTACAACTCCCCACCCTCCACTCTCTCTCTCAACCCCTCTCTCTCTCTCCTACCCCTACTCCACCTACTCTCTCTCTCTCTCTCCACCCCTACTCCCACCTACTCTCTCTCTCTCTCTCCTACCTCCAACTCCCACCTACCTCTCTCTCTCTCTCTCCTACCCCTACTCCCACCTACCTCTCTCTCTCTCTCTCCTACCCCTACTCCCACCTACCTCTCTCTCTCTCTCCTACCCCTACTCCCACCTACCTCTCTCTCTCTCTCTCCTACCCCTACTCCCACCTACCTCTCTCTCTCTCTCCTACCCCTACTCCCACCTACCTCTCTCTCTCTCCTACCCTACTCCCACCTACCTCTCTATCTCTCCTACCCCTCTCCACCTACCTCTCTCTCTCTCTCTCCTACCCCTACTCCCACCTACCTCTCTCTCTCTCTCTCCTCCCCCTACTCTCTCTCTCTCTCTCTCTCTCTCTCCTACCCCCCTACTCTCTCTCTCTCTCTCCTACCCCTACTCCCACCTACCTCTCTCTCTCTCTCTCTACCCCTACTCCCACCTACCTCTCTCTCTCTCTCTCCTACCCCTACTCCCACCTCACCTCTCTCTCTCTCTCCTACTCCTACTCCCACCTACTCTCTCTCTCTCTCTCCACCCCTCCCCACCTACCTCTCTCTCTCTCTCTCTCTACTCTCCACCTACCTCTCTCTCTCTCTCTACTCCACCTCCTCTCTCTCTACCCCTCTCTCCCTCTCTCTCTCCACCTCCTCTCTCTCTCTCTACTCTCTCTCTCTCTCTCTCCTACCCCCCACCCCCACTCTCTCTCTCCAACCCCACTCTCTCTCTCTACCCCCACTCTCTCTCTCTCTCCACCTCACCCCTACTCTCTCTCCAACCCCACTCTCTCTCTCTCCTACCCCTCTCCCACCTACCTCTCTCTCTCTCTCTCCTACCCCTACTCCCACCTACCTCTCTCTCTCTCTCTCCTACCCCTACTCCCACCTACTCTCTCTCTCTCTCCTACCCCTACTCCCACCTACCTCTCTCTCTCTCTCTCTCCCTACTCCCACCTACCTCTCTCTCTCTCTCTCTGCTGCTCCCCACCTACCTCTCTCTCTCTCTCTCTCCTACCCTACTCCACCTACCTCTCTCTCTCTCCTACCCCCTCTCCCTCACACTCTCTCTCTCTCCTACCCCTCTCCCCACCTACCTCTCTCTCTCTCTCCTACCCCTACTCCCACCTACCTCTCTCTCTCTCTCCTACCCCAACTCCACCTACCTCTCTCTCTCTCTCCTACCCCTACTCCCACCTACCTCTCTCTCTCTCTCTCTCCTACCCCCTACTCCCACCTACCTCTCTCTCTCTCTCCTACCCCTACCCCCTCCCACTCCTCTCCTCTCCTACTCTCACCTCTCTCTCTCTCTCCCTCTCTCCTCTCTCCTCTCTACCCCCTACTCCCACTCCACCTCCTCTCTCTCTCTCCTACCCTCTCCTCCTCTCTCTCTCTCCTACCCCCTCTCTCTCTCTCTCTCTCTCTCTAACCACCCCACTCCTCCCACCTACCTCTCTCTCTCTCTCTCTCTCAACCCCACTCTCTCTCACCCCCACTCTTCTCTCTCAACCCCACCTCTCTCTCTCTCTCTCTCTCCTCACCCCCCCACCCCCACTCTCTCACCTACCCCCCACCTCTCTCTCTCTCTACAACCCCCACCCCCACTCTCTCTCAACCTCTCTCTCTCTCTCTCTCTCCTACCCCTACTCCACACCTACCTCTCTCTCTCTCTTTCTCTCTCCACCCCTCTCTCTCTCTCTCTCTCTCTCTCTCTCTCTCTCTCTCTCTCCTCTCTCTCTCTCTCTCTCTACCCCCACCCCCTCTCTCTCTCTCAACCCCACTCTCTCTCTCATCCCCACTCTCTCTCTCTACAACCCCCCTCACCACTCTCTCTCTCCAACCCCACTCTCTCTCTCTCCTACCCCTACTCCCACCTACCTCTCTCTCTCTCTCTCCTACCCTACCTCCCTCTCTCTCTCTCTCTCCTACCCCAACTACCTACCTCTCTCTCTCTCTCCTCTCCCCAACTCCTCTCTCTCTCCACCCCACTCTCTCTCTCCTTTCCACCTCTCTCTCTCTCTCTCTCTCTCTCTCTCCCCTCTCTCCTCACCTACTCTCTCTCTCTCTCTCTCCCCTACCCCCCACCTACCTCTCTCTCTCCCCTCTCCCACCTCCTCTCTCTCTCCTCTCCTACCCCTACTCCCACCTACCTCTCTCTCTCTCCTACCCCTCTCCCACCTACCTCTCTCTCTCTCTCCTACCCCTACTCCCACCTACCTCTCTCTCTCTCTCCTACCCCTACTCCCTCTCTACCTCTCGCTCTCTCTCCTACCCCTACTCCCACCTACCTCTCTCTCTCTCTCTCTCTCTCTCTACAACCCTCTCCCCCACTCTCTCTCTCACTCTCCTCTCTCTCTCTCTCTCTCTCCTACCCCCTCCCCACTCTCTCTCTCTCTCTCCCCCCTCTCCACCTGCTCTCTCTCTCTCCTCTCTCTCTCTCCCCCTACTCCCCACCTACTCTCTCTCTCTCTCTCTCTCCTACCCCCCACCCCCACTCTCTCCCACCTACCTCTCTCTCTCTCTCTCTACAACCCCCACTCCCACTCTCCTCTCCCCTCTCCCTACCCCTACTCCCACCTGCCTACCTCTCTCTCTCCTCCCCTCCTACCTCCTCTCTCTCTCTCTCTCTCCTACCTACCTCTCTCTCTCTCTCTCCTCTCATCCTCTCCCCTGCCCCTGCCTCTCTCTATCTCTCCTGCCTACCTCTCTCTCTCTCTCTCTACCCCTGCTCCACCTACCTCTCTCTCTCTCTCTCCTGCCCCTCTCCCACCTCTCTCTCTCTCTCTCTCCCACCTACCTCTCTGTCTCTCCCTCCCCTCTCCACCTCTCTCTCCCTCTCTCTCCCCCTGCTCACCTCTCTCTCTCTCTCCCTACCCCCTACTCCCACCTACCTCTCTCTCTCTCTCTCTCTCTCTCCCCACTCCCTACTCCCTACTCACCCCTACTCCCACCTACCTCTCTCTCTCTCTCTCTCTCTCTCCCTACTCCCTACCTACCACCTCTCTCTCTCTCTCTCTCTCTCTCCTACCCCTCTCCCACCTACCTCTCTCTCTCTCTCCTACCCCTACTCCCACCTACCTCTCTCTCTCTCTACCCCTACTCCCACCTACCTCTCTGTCTCTCCTACCCCTCTCCCACCCCTCTCTCTCTCCTACCCCTACTCCCACCCTCTCTCTCTCTCTCTCTTTCCACCCCCACTCCCACCTCCTCTCTCTCTCTCCTCCCCTCTCCCACCTACCTCTCTCTCTCCCCCACTCTCTCCTCTCTCTAACCCCACCCCCCACTCTCTCTCAGCCCCAACTCTCTCTCTCTCCTACCCCTACTCCCACCTACCTCTCTCTCTCTCTCCTACCCCTACTCCCACCTACCTCTCTCTCTCCCTACCTCTCTCTCTCTCCCTGCCCCACTCTCTCTCTCTCTCTCCACCCCCCCCTCCTCTCTCTATCTCTCTCTACAACCCCCCACCCCTCTCTCTCTCTCTCCAACCCCACCTCTCTCTCTCATACCCCACTCTCTCTCTCTCTCTCCAACCCCCTACCCCTACCTCTCTCTCTCCAACCCCTCTCTCTCTCTCCTACCCCCCTACTCCCACCTACCTCTCTCTCTCTCTCCTACCCTACTCCCACCTCCTCTCTCTCTCTCTCTCTCCTACCCCACCTACTCTCTCTCTCTCCCTCCTACTCCCACCTGCCTCTCTCTCTCTCTCTCCTCTCCCCTACTCCCACCTACCTCTCTCTCTCTCTCTCTACCCCTACTCCCACCTACCTCTCTCTCTCTCTCTCTCTCACTCTCTCTCTCTCCTACCCCTACTCCCACCTCTCTCTCTCTCTCCTACCCCTACTCCCACCTACCTCTCTCTCTCTCTCCTCCTACCCCTACTCCCACCTACCTCTCTCTCTCTCTCTCTCCAACCCCCCACTCCCACTCTCTCTCTCTCTCTCCTACCCCTACTCCCACCTCTCTCTCTCTCTCTCCTACCCCTACTCCCCACCCCCACCTCTCTCTCTCTCTCTCCTACCCCTACTCCCACCTACCCCTCTCTCTCTCCTCCCCCCACCCCCACCTACCCCCTCTCTCTCTCTACCCCCACTCCCTCTCTCTCTCTCCACCCCCTCTCTCTCCACCCCTCTCTCTCTCTCTTTCCACCCCCACTCTCTCTCTCTCTCTCTCTCTACAACCCCCACCCCCTCTCTCTCTCCAACTCTCCTCTCTATACCCCCACCCCCACTCTCTCTCTCCAACCCCACTCTCTCTCTCACCCCTACTCCCACCTACCTCTCTCTCTCTCTCTCCTACCCCTACTCCCACCTACCTCTCTCTCTCTCTCTCTACCCCAACTCCCACCTACCTCTCTCTCTCCTCTCCTGCCCCTACTCCCACCTACCTCTCTCTCTCTCTCTCCCTTACCCCTACTCCCTCTCTCTCTCTCTCTCTCTCCTCTCTACCCCTACCCCACTCTCCTCTCTCTCCTACCCCTACTCCCACCTACCTCTCTCTCTCTCTCTCTCTCTCTCCCACCCCTACTCCCACCTACCTCTCTCTCTCTCTCCTACCCCTACTCCCACCTACCTCTCTCTCTCTCTCTCTCCCACCCCCTACTCCCACCTACCTCTCTCTCTCTCTCTACCCTCTACCCCTCCTACCTCTCTCTCTCTCTCCTACCCCTACTCCCACCTACCTCTCTCTCTCTCTCCTACCCTCTCCCACCTCTCTCTCTCTCTCTCTCTCCTCTCCCCTACTCCCACCTACCTCTCTCTCTCTACCCCTCTACTCTCCTCTCTCCCCAACCCCACCCCCCACTCTCTCTCTCTCTCCTACCCTCCCACCTCTCTCTCTCTCTCTCAACCCCCACCCCCACTCCCTTCTCTCTAACCCTCTCTCTCTCTCCACCCCCACTCTCTCTCTCTCTCTCTCCTCTCTACAACCCAACCCCCCACTCTCCCCACTCTCTCTCTCAACCCCACTCTCTCTCTCTCTACAGCCCCACCACCCACTCTCTCTCTCCAACCCCACTCTCTCTCCCACTCCCACCTACCTCTCTCTCTCTCCTACCCCTACTCCCACCTACCTCTCTCTCTCTCTCTCTCCCCCAACTCCCACCTACCCCTACTCCCACCCACCTGCCTCTCTCTCCTCCCCTACTCCCACCTACCTCTCTCTCTCTCTCTCTCTCTCCCTACCTCCCACCCCTACTCCCACCTACCTCTCTCTCTCTCTCCTCCTACCCCTACTCCCACCTACCTCTCTCTCTCTCCTGCCCCTCTCCCCACCTCCTCTCTCTCTCTCTCTCCTACCCCTACTCCCACCTACCTCTCTCTCTCTCTCTCTCCTACCCCCCACCTACCTCCTCTCTCTACTCTCTCCTACCCTCTCCCACCCACCTCTCTCTCTCTCCCTCTCCTGCCCCCTCTCCCACCTACCTCTCTCTCTCTCTCTCCTGCCCCTACTCCCACCTACCTCTCTCTCTCTCTCTCTCCTCACCCCTCTCTCCCACCCCACCCTCTCTCTCTCTCTCCCTCACCCCCACCCTCTCTCTCTCTCTCTCCCAACCCCACTCCCCACTCCTCTCTCTCTCTCTCCCACCCCCCACCCCCACCTCTCTCTCCAACTCCACTCTCTCTCCCTACCCCTACCCCACCTACTCTCTCTCTCTCTCTCCTTCCCCTCTCCCCCTACCTCTCTCTCTCTCTCTCCCTCACTCCACTCCTCTCTCTCTCTCTCCTACCACTCCCACCTACCTCTAACTCCTCCCCTGCCCACCTACCCCCCCTGCCTCTCTCTCTCTCTCTCTCTCCTACCCCTCTCCCACCACCTCTCTCTCTCTCCCCTACCCCTACTCCCACCTACCTCTCTCTCTCTCTCTCTCTCCTCCAACCTTTCTCCCACCTACCTCTAACCCCTCTCTCCTACCCCTCCCCCCTACCTCTCTCTCTCCAACCCCACTTCTCCACCCCTCTCTCTCTCTCCTCTTCTCCCCCTATCCCCACCTACCTCTCTCTCTCTCTACAACCCCCACTCTCTCTCCAACCCCACTCTCTCTCCATACCCCCACTCTCTCTCTTCTACAACCCCACTCTCTCTCTCTCTCCAACCCCACTCTCTCTCTCTCTCCTACCCCACCTACCTCCCCACCCCCCCCTCTCTCTCTCTCTCCAACCCCACTCTCTCCCCCCCCACCCCCCACTCTCTCTCTCTCTCTCTCTCTCTATACCCCCACTCTCTCTCTCAACCCCTCTCTCTCATACCCACTCTCTCTCCCTACCCCCCCCACTCTCTCTCTCCAACCCCCTCTCTCTCTCTCCTACCCCTACTCCCACCTACCTCTCTCTCTCTCTCTCCTACCCCTACTCCCACCTACCTCTCTCTCTCTCTCCTACCCCACTCCCACCTCCTCTCTCTCTCTCCTACCCCCAACTCCCACCTACCTCTCTCTCTCTCTGCCCCTACTCCCACCTACCTCTCTCTCTCTCTCTCTCTCTCTCTCTCCCCTCTCTCTACCCCACCTACCTCTCTCCTCTCCCACCTACCTCTCCCACCCACTCTCTCTCTCTCTCTCTCTCTCCTACCCCTACTCCCACCTACCTCTCTCTCTCTCTCTCTACCCCTACTCCCACCTACCCTCACTCTCTCTCAACTCCCACCTACCTCTCTCTCTCTCTCTCCTACCCCTACTCCCACCTCCCCTCTCTCTCTCTCTCTCCCCTGCCCCTCCCACCTACTCTCTCTCTCTCTCCCTGCCCCTACTCCCACCTCCTCTCTCTCTCTCTCTCTCTCCCTACCCCTACTCCCACCTACCTCTCTCTCTCTCTCTCCTGCCCCTACTCCCACCTACCTCTCTCTCTCTCTCTCCTGCCCCCTACTCCCACCTACCTCTCTCTCTCTCTCTCTCTCCCCTACCCCTCCCACCTACCTCTCTCTCTCTCTCTCCCCCCCTACTCCCACCTGCCTCTCTCTCTCTCTCTCTCCTGCCCCTACTCCCACCCTCCTCTCTCTCTCTCTCCTACCCCCTACTCCCACCTACCTCTCTCTCTCTCTACCCCACCCCCCACCTCTCTCTCAACCCCACTCTCTCTCTCTACCCCCCTACCCCCCACTCTCTCTCTCTCTCTCTCTCCTCCACCCCCACTCTCTCTCTCTTTTCCACCCCTCTCTCTCTCTCTCTACAACCCCACCCCCACTCTCTCTCTCAACTCCCACTCTCTCTCTCTCTCATACCCCCACTCTCTCTCTCTCAACCCCCCACCCCCCACTCTCTCCATCTCTCCAACCCCACTCCTCTCTCTCCTCACCCCCACTCCCCACCCCCACTCTCTCTCTCTCAACCCCCCACTCTCTACTCTCTCTCTCCAACCCCCCACCCCCACTCTCTCCTCTCTCTCTCTCTCTCTCTCTCTACAACCCCACCCCCACTCTCTCTCCAACCCCACTCTCTCTCTCATACTCTCTCTCTCTACAACCCCCACCCCCACTCTCTCTCTCCAACCCCACTCTCTCTCCACCCCACTCTCCCCCCTCTCCCACCTACTCTCTCTCTCTCTCTCTCCTCCCCTACTCCCCCACCCCCACTCTCTCTCTCTCTCTCTCCCTACCCCAACTCCCACCTACCTCTCTCTCTCTCTCCAGCCCCTACTCCCACCTACCTCTCTCTCTCTCTCTCCTACCCCTACTCCCACCTACCTCTCTCTCTCTCTCTCTCCAACTCTCTCCTCTCTCCCCTACTCCCACCTCTCTCTCTCTCTACCCCTACTCCCACCTCCCCCCACTCTCTCTCTCCAACCTCTCTCTCTCTCCCTACCCCCACTCTCTCTCTTTCTCTACCCCTACTCCCACTCTCTCTCTCTCTCTCTCTCTCCTGCCCCTACTCCCACCTACCTCTCTCTCTCTCTCCTACCCCTACTCCCACCTACCTCTCTCTCTCTCTCTCCTACCCCAACTCCCACCTACCTCTCTCTCTCTCTCTCTACCCCTACTCCCACCTACCTCTCTCTCTCTCTCTCCCCTACTCCCACCCACACCTCTCTCTCTCTCTCTCTCTCTCTCTCTCTCCTACCCCTACTCCCACCTACCTCTCTCTCTCCTACCCCCTACTCCCACCTCCTCTCTCTCTCTCTCCTGCCCCTACTCCCACCTACCTCTCTCTCTCTCTCCCTGCCCCTACTCCCACCTACCTCTCTCTCTCTCTCCTGCCCCTACTCCCACCTACCTCTCTCTCTCTCTCTCCTGCCCCTCCCACCCACCTCTCTGGTCTCCCACCTACCTCTCCCTCTCCTACCCCTCTCCCACCTACCTCTCTCTCTCTCTCTCCTACCCCTACTCCCACCTACCTCTCTCTCTCTCTCTCCTCTCCCCTACTCCCACCCACTCTCTCTCTCTCCCTACCCCTACTCCCTCTCTCTCTCTACCCCTCCCACCCCCCCTCTCTCTCTCCTAACTCCCACTCTCTGTCTCTCCCACTCTCTCTACTCCCACCTCTCCTCCTCCTCTCTCTCTCTCCCACCCCCACTCTCTCTCTCTCTCTCTCATACTCCTACCCCTACTCCCACCTACCTCTCTCTCTCTCTCTCTCCTACCCCTACTCCCACCTACCTCTCTCTCTCTCTCTCCTCCCCTACTCCCACCTACCTCTCTCTCTCTCTCCTACCCTACTCCCCACCTCCACCTCTCTCTCTCTCTCTCCTACCCCTACTCCCACCTACCTCTCTCTCTCTCTCCTACCCCTACTCCCACCTACCTCTCTCTCTCTCCTACCCCTACTCCCACCTACCTCTCTCTCTCTCCTACAACCCCCACCCCACTCTCTCTCTCCAACCCCACTCTCTCTCTCTCCCCCCCACCCCCACTCTCTCTCTCCAACTCCACCCCCCACCTCTCTCTCTCCAACCCCCCTCTCTCTCCACCCCCACTCTCTCTCTCTCTCCACCCCCACCTCTCTCTCTCTCTCTCTACAACCCCCCACCCCCACTCTCTCTCTCCAACCCCACTCTCTCTCTCATACCCCACTCTCTCTCTCTCTACAACCCCACCCCACTCTCTCTCCAACCCCAATCTCTCTCTCTCCTACCCCTACTCCCACCTACCTCTCTCTCTCTCACAACCCCACCCCCACTCTCTCTCCAACCCCACTCTCTCTCCACCCCACTCTCCACTCTCTCTCTCTTTTCCACCCCCACTCTCTCTCTCTCTCTCTCTACAACCCCCCACCCCCTCTCTCTCTCTCAACCCCACTCTCTCTCTCATACCCCCACTCTCTCTCTCTCTCTACAACCCCACCCCCACTCTCTCTCCAACCCCACTCTCTCTCTCTCCTACCCCTACTCCCACCTACCTCTCTCTCTCTCTCTCTCCCTACCCCTACTCCCACCTACCTCTCTCTCTCTCTCTCCTACCCCTACTCCCACCTACCTCTCTCTCTCTCTCTACCCCAACTCCCACCTACCTCTCTCTCTCTCTCCTACCCCTACTCCCACCTACCTCTCTCTCTCTCCTGCCCCTACTCCCACCTCCTCTCTCTCTCTCTCTCTCTCCTACCCCTACTCCCCACCTACCTCCTCTCTCTCCTACCCCTACTCCCACCTACCTCTCTGTCTCTCCTCCTACCCCCTACTCCCACCTACCTCTCTCTCTCTCTCTCCTCTCACCCCACCCCCACTCCCACCTACCTCTCTCTCCTACCCTACTCCCACCTACCTCTCTCTCTCTCTCTCTCTCCCCCCACTCCCACCCCACTCTCTCTCTCTCTCCTACCCCTCTCTCTACACCCACCCCACTCTCTCTCTCTCTCTCTCTCCCACCCCTACTCCCACCTACCTCTCTCTCTCTCTCTCCCTACCCCTACTCCCACCCCACTCTCTCTCTCTCTCTCCTACCCCTACTCCCACCTCCTCTCTCTCTCTCTCCCTCCCCCACCCCCACTACTCCCACCCCACTCTCTCTCTCCCCCCACTCCTACCCCTACTCCCACCTACTCTCTCTCTCTCTCCTACCCCTACTCCCACCTACCTCTCTCTCTCTCTCTCCAACCCCACCCCCACTCTCTCTCCAACCCCACTCTCTCTCTCTACCCCCACCCCACTCTCTCTCTCAACCCCACTCTCTCTCCACCCCCACTCTCTCTCTCTCTTCCACCCCCACTCTCTCTCTCTCTCTCTCAAACCCCACCCCTCCTACTCTCCCTCTCAACCCCACTCTCTCTCTCTCTCATACCCCACTCTCTCTCTCTCTACAACCCCCACCCCCACTCTCTCTCTCCAACCCCTCTCTCTCTCTCTCTACCCTACTCCCACCTACCTCTCTCTCTCTCTCTCAACCCCCACCCCACTCTCTCTCTCCAACCCCACTATCTCTCCACCCCACTCTCTCTCTCTCTCTCTCTTTCCACCCCCCACTCTCTCTCTCTTTCTCTCTCTCTCTACAACCCCCACCCCCACTCTCTCTCTCCAACCCCACTCTCTCTCTCTCCCATACATTTACATTTTACATTTAAGTCATTTAGCAGACGCTCTTATCCAGAGCGACTTACAAATTGGTGCATTCACCTTATGACCTCCAGTGGAACAGTAGTGCATCTAAATCTTTTCAGGGGAGGGGGTGAGAGGATTACTATCCTATCCTGGTATTCCTTAAAGAGTGGGGTTTCAGGTGTCTCCCGGAAGGTGGTGATTGACTCCGCTGTCCTGGCGTCGTGAGGGAGTTTGTTCCACCATTAGGGGCCAGAGCAGCGAACAGTTTTGACTGGGCTGAGCGGGAACTGTACTTCCTCAGTGGTAGGGAGGCGAGCAGGCCAGAGGTGGATGAGCGCAGTGCCCTTGTTTGGGTGTAGGGCCTGATCAGAGCCTGGAGGTACTGAGGTGCCGTTCCCCTCACAGCTCCGTAGGCAAGCACCATGGTCTTGTAGCGGATGCGAGCTTCAACTGGAAGCCAGTGGAGGGAGCGGAGGAGCGGGTGACGTGAGAGAACTTGGGAAGGTTGAACACCAGGCGGGACTCTCCGGCGTTCTGGATGAGTTGTAGGGGTTTAATGGCACAGACAGGGAGCCCAGCCAACAGCGAGTTGCAGTAATCCAGACGGGGAGATGACAAGTGCCTGGATTAGGACCTGCGCCGCTTCCTGTGTGAGGCAGGGTCGTACTCTGCGGATGTTGTAGAGCATGAACCTACAGGAACGGGCCACCGCCTTGATGTTAGTTGAGAAGCGACAGGGTGTTGTCCAGGATCACGCCAAGGTTCTTAGCTCTGGGAGGAGGACACAATGGAGTTGTCAACCGTGATGGCGAGATCATGGAACGGGCAGTCCTTCGGGAGGAAGAGCAGCTCCGTCTTGCCGAGGTTCAGCTTGAGGTGGTGATCCGTCATCCACACGGATATGTCTGCCAGACATGCAGAGATGCGATTCGCCACCTGGTCATCAGAAGGGGAAAGGAGAAGATTAATTGTGTGTCGTCTGCATAGCAATGATAGGAGAGACCATGTGAGGTTATGACAGAGCCAAGTGACTTGGTGTATAAGCGAGAATAGGAGAGGGCCTAGAACAGAGCCTGGGGACACCAGTGGTGAGAGCACGTGGTGTGGAGACGATTCTCGCCACGCCACTGGTAGGAGCGACCTGTCAGGTAGGACGAATCAAGCGTGGGCCGCGCCGGAGATGCCCAACTCCCGGAGAGGGTGGAGAGGAGGATCTGATGGTTCACAGTATCGAAGGCAGCCCGATAGGTCTAGAAGGATGAGAGCAGAGGAGAGAGAGTTAGCTTTTAGCAGTGCGGAGCGCCTCCGTGATACAGAGAAGAGCAGTCTCAGTTGAATGACTAGTCTTGAAACCTGACTGATTTGGATCAAGAAGGTCATTCTGAGAGAGATAGCGGGAGAGCTGGCCAAGGACGGCACGTTCAAGAGTTTTGGAGAGAAAGAAAGAAGGGATACTGGTCTGTAGTTGTTGACATCGGAGGGATCGGGTGTAGGTTTTTCAGAAGGGGGTGCAACTCTCGCTCTCTTGAAGACGGAAGGGACGTAGCCAGCGGTCAGGGATGAGTTGATGAGCGAGGTGAGGTAAGGAGGAGGTCTCCGAAAATGGTCTGGAGAAGAGAGGGGATAGGGTCAAGCGGGCAGGTTGTCCCACCGGCCGGCCGTCCACAAGACGCGAGATTTCATCTGGAGAGAGGGGGAGAAAGAGGTCAGAGCACAGGGTAGGCAGTGTGAGCAGAACCAGCGGTGTCGTTTGACTTAGCAACGAGGATCGGATGTCGTCGACCTTCTTTTCAAAATGGTTGACGAAGTCATCTGCAGAGAGGGAGGAGGGGGGAGAGGGAGGAGGATTCAGGAGGAGGAGAAGGTTGCAAAGAGCTTCCTAGGGTTAGAGGCAGATGCTTGGAATTTAGAGTGGTAGAAAGTGGCTTTAGCAGCAGAGAGAGAAGAGGAAAATGTAGAGAGGAGGGAGTGAAAAGGATGTCAGGTCCGCGGGAGGCGAGTTTTCCCATTTCCATTTCGGCTGCCCGGAGCCCTGTTCTGTGAGCTCGCAATGAGTCGTCGAGCCACGGAGCGGGAGGGGAGGACCGAGCCGGCCTGGAGGATAGGGGACATAGAGAGTCAAAGGATGCAGAAAGGGAGGAGGGAGGGTTGAGGGAGGCAGAATCAGGAGATAGGTTGGAGAAGGTTTGAGCAGAGGGAAGAGATGATAGGATGGAAGAGGAGAGAGTAGCGGGAGAGAGAGCGAAGGTTGGGACGGCGCGATACCATCCGAGTAGGGGCAGTGTGGGGAAGTGTTGGATGAGAGCGAGAGGGAAAAGGATACAAGGTAGTGGTCGGAGACTTGGAGGGGAGTTGCAACGAGGTTAGTGGAAGAACAGCATCTAGTAAAGATGAGGTCGAGCGTATTTCCTGCCTTGTGAGTAGGGGAAGGTGAGAGGGTGAGGTCAAAAGAGGAGAGGAGTGGAAAAAGAAGGCAGGCAGAGGAATGAGTCAAAGGTAGGCGTGGGGAGGTTAAAGTCGCCCAGAACTGTGAGAGGTGAGCCGTCCTCAGGAAAGGAGCTTATCAAGGCATCAAGCTCATTGATGAACTCTCCGAGGGAACCTGGAGGGCGATAAATGATAAGGATGTTAAGCTTGAAAGGGCTGGTAACTGTGACAGCATGGAATTCAAAGGAGCGATAGACAGATGGGTAAGGGGAGAAAGAGAATGACCACTTGGGAGAGATGAGGATCGGTGCCACCACCCGCTGACCAGAAGCTCTCACCTTACCTGTGCGCTCCACGTGGGCAGACGAAGAGAGAGCAGTAGGAGTAGCAGTGTTGTCTGTGGTGATCCATGTTTCCGTCAGTGCCAAGAAGTCGAGGACTGGAGGGAGACATAGGCGGAGATGAACTCTGCCTTGTTGGCCGCAGATCGGCAGTTCCAGAGGCTACCGGAGACCTGGAACTCCACGTGGGTCGTGCGCGCTGGGACCACCAGATTAGGTGGCTAACGCGGTGTGGAGCGTTTGTATGGTCTGTGCAGAGAGGAGAGAACAGGGATAGACAGACACATAGTTGACAGGCTACACAAGAGGCTACGCTAATGCAAAGGAGATTGGAATGACAAGTGGACTACACGTCACGAGTGTTCAGAGAGTTAACCCCTACTTACGTAGCAAGAATCTTATTGACTAAAATGATTAAAAATGGTACAGTACTGCTGAAGTAGGCTAGCTGGCAGAGGCTGCGTTGTTGACTAAGTAGGCATTGGCTGCGTTGTTGACACTACACTAATCAAGTCGTTCCGTTGAGTGTAATAGTTTCTACTGTGCTGCTATTCGGGGCTGGCTGGCTAGCTAGCAGTGTTGATTACGTTACGTTGCTTAAAAGAACGACAATAGCTGGCTAACTAACCTAGAAATCGCTCTAGGCTACACAATTATCTTTGATACAAAAAGACGGCTGTGTAGCTAGCTATGTAGCTAGCTACGATCAAACAAATCAAGCCGTTGTACTGTAATGAAATGAAATGAAAAATGTGATACTACCTGTGGAGCGAAGCGAAATGCGACCGGATTGTTGAGTGCAGAAGTTCTGTTCGGTAGACGTTGGCTAGCTGTTGGCTAGCTAGCAGAGTCTCCTATGTTAAGGACGACATAAAACTACACACTCTAAACTACACAATTATCTTGGGTACGAAGACAGCAAAGACAACTATGTAGCTAGCTAACACTACACTAATCAAGTCGTTCAGTTGAGTGTAATAGTTGTGCTGCTAATCGGTAGACGGTGGACTAGCTAACGGTGGACGTTAGCTAGCTGGCTAGCTGCAGGGCAGTGTAGACTGCGTTAGGACGACGAAATACGATAATTACGCAATTATCTATGATACAAAGACGGCTGTGTAGCTAGCTAAGAAGAAATTGATAAGATTAGACAAATCAAACCGTTGTACTATAATGAAATGTAATGAAATGTAATACTACCTGCGGACCGAGTGCAGATGCGACCGCTCGCTCCAACCAATCACTCTCTCTCTCTCTCATACCCCCACTCTCTCTCTCTCTACAACCCCCACCCCCCACTCTCTCTCTCCAACCCCACTCTCTCTCTCTCCTACCCCTACTCCCACCTACCTCTCTCTCTCTCTCTCCCCACCCCTACTCCCACCTACCTCTCTCTCTCTCTCCCCAACCCCAACTCCCACCTACCCCTCTCCCACCTCTCTCTCTCCTCCTACCCCTACTCCCACCTCTCTCTCTCTCTCTCTCTCCTACCCCTACTCCCACCTACCTCTCTCTCTCCTCTCTCTCCCACCTACCTCTCTCTCTACCCTCTCTCTCCTACCCCTACTCCCACCTACCTCTCTCTCTCTCTCTCTCCTACCCCTACTCCCACCTACCTCTCTCTCTCTCTCTCTCTCTCTCCTACCCATACTCCCACCTACCTCTCTCTCTCTCTCTCTCTCCTACCCCTACTCCCACCTACCTCCTCTCTCTCTCTCTCTCCTACCCCTACTCCCACCTACCTCTCTCTCTCTCTCTCCACCCCTACTCCCACCTACCTCTCTCTCTCTCTCTCCTACCCCTACTCCCACCTCTACCTCTCTCTCTCTCTCCTACCCCTACTCCCACCTACCTCTCTCTCTCTCTCTCCTACCCCTACTCCCACCTACCTCTCTCTCTCTCTCTCCTACCCCTACCTCCCACCTACCCCTCTCCCACCTCTCTCTCTCTCTCTCCTACCCCTACCCTACTCCCACCTACCTCTCTCTCTCTCTCCTACCCCTACTCCCACCTACCTCTCTCTCTCTCTCTCTCCTACCCCTACTCCCACCTACCTCTCTCTCTCTCTCTCCTACCCCTACTCCCACCTACCTCTCTCTCTCTCTCCCACCCCTACTCCCACCTACCTCCTCTCTCTCTCCTACCCCTACTCCCACCTACCTCTCTCTCTCTCTCTCCTACCCCTACTCCCACCTACCTCTCTCTCTCCTACCCCTACTCCCACCTACCTCTCTCTCTCTCCTACCCCTACTCCCACCTACCTCTCTCTCTCTCTCTCCTACCCCTACTCCCACCTACCTCTCTCTCTCCTACCCCTACTCCCACCTACCTCCTCTCCTCTCTCTCTCCAACCCCCACCCCCACTCTCTCTCCAACCCCACTCTCTCTCTCTACACCCCACCCCCACTCTCTCTCCAACCCCACTCTCTCCACCCCCACTCTCTCTCTCTTTCCACCCCCTCTCTCTCTCTCTCTCTCTACAACCCCCCACCCCCCACTCTCTCTCTCCAACCCCACTCTCTCTCTCATACCCCACTCTCTCTCTCTCTACAACCCCCACCCCCACTCTCTCTCTCCAACCCCACTTCTCTCTCTCTACCCCTACTCCCACCTACCTCTCTCTCTCTCTACAACCCCCACCCCCTCTCTCTCTCCAACCCCACTCTCTCTCCACCCCCACTCTCTCTCTCTCTCTCTCTCTCTCTACAACCCCACCCCCCACTCTCTCTCTCAACCCCACTCTCTCTCTCATACCCCCCACTCTCTCTCTCTCTACAACCCCCACCCCCACTCTCTCTCTCCAACCCCACTCTCTCTCTCTCTCCTACCCCTACTCCCACCTACCTCTCTCTCTCTCTCTCCTACCCCTACTCCCACCTACCTCTCTCTCTCTCTCCTACCCCAACTCCCACCTACCTCTCCCACCTACCTCTCTCTCTATCTCTCCTACCCCTACTCCCACCTACCTCTCTCTCTCTCTCTCCTACCCCTACTCCCACCTACCTCTCTCTCTCTCTCTCCTCCCCCTACTCCCACCTACCTCTCTCTCTCTCTCTCTCTCTCTCCTCTACCCCTACTCCCACCTACCTCTCTCTCTCTCTCCTACCCCTACTCCCACCTACCTCTCTCTCTCTCTCCTACCCCTACTCCCACCTCACCTCTCTCTCTCTCTCCCTACCCCTACTCCCACCTACCTCTCTCTCTCTCTCTCTCCTACCCCTACTCCCACCTACCTCTCTCTCTCCCTACCCCTACTCCCACCTACCTCTCTCTCTCTCTCTCCAACCCCCCACCCCCCACTCTCTCTCTCAACCCCACTCTCTCTCTACCCCCCACCCCCACTCTCTCTCTCCAACCCCACTCTCTCTCCACCCCCACTCTCTCTCGCTCTTTTCCACCCCCCCACTTCTCTCTCTCTCTCTCTCTCTACAACCCCCACCCCCACTCTCTCTCTCCAACCCCACTCTCTCTCTCTCATACCCCACTCTCTCTCTCTCTACAACCCCCACCCCCCACTCTCTCTCTCCAACCCCACTCTCTCTCTCTCCTACCCCTACTCCCACCTACCTCTCTCTCTCTCTACAACCCCCACCCCACTCTCTCTCTCAACCCCACTCTCTCTCCACCCCCCACTCTCTCTCTCTCTCTCTCTTTCCACCCCCACTCTCTCTCTCTCTCTCTCTCTCAACCCCCCCCCCCCACTCTCTCTCTCCAACCCCACTCTCTCTCTCATACCCCCACTCTCTCTCTCTCTACAACCCCCACCCCCACTCTCTCTCTCCAACCCCACTCTCTCTCTCTCCCTACCCCTACTCCCACCTACCTCTCTCTCTCTCTCTCCCTACCCCTACTCCCACCTACCTCTCTCTCTCTCTCTCCTACCCCAACTCCCACCTACCTCTCTCTCTCTCCTACCCCTACTCCCACCTACCTCTCTCTCTCTCTCTCCTACCCCTACTCCCACCTACCTCTCTCTCTCTCTCTCTCTCTCTCTCTCTCCTACCCCTACTCCCACCTACCTCTCTCTCTCTCCTACCCCTACTCCCACCTACCTCTCTCTCTCTCTCTCTCTCCTACCCCTACTCCCACCTACCTCTCGCTCTCTCTCCTACCCCTACTCCCACCTACCTCTCTCTCTCTCTCTCTCCTACCCCTACTCCCACCTACCTCTCTCTATCTCTCTCTCCTACCCCTACTCCCACCTACCTCTCTCTCTCTCTCTCCCTACCCCTACTCCCACCTACCTCTCTCTCTCTCTCCTACCCCTACTCCCACCTACCTCTCTCTCTCTCTCTCCTACCCCTACTCCCACCTACCTCTCTCTCTCTCTCCTCCCTACCCCTACTCCCACCTACCTCTCTCTCTCTCTCTCTCCTACCCCTACTCCCACCTACCTCTCTCTCTCTCTCTCTCTCCTACCCCTACTCCCACCTACCTCTCTCTCTCTCCTACCCCTACTCCCACCTACCTCTCTCTCTCTCTCTCCTACCCCTACTCCCATCTACCTCTCTCTCTCTCTCTCCTACCCCTACTCCCACCTACCTCTCTCCAGGATCCAGCAGCTGCAGCAGCTCCTGCGGGATGCTACCTCTTCCTCTGACAGCTCCTCCTACCTCTTCCTCTGACAGCTCCTCCTACCTCTTCCTCTGACAGCTCCTCCTACCTCTTCCTCTGACAGCTCCTCCTACCTCTTCCTCTGACAGCTCCTCCTACCTCTTCCTCTGACAGCTCCTCCTACCTCTTCCTCTGACAGCTCCTCCTCCACCAGTGAGAGCAAGAAGAGGAAACACAAGAAAAAGAAAGAAAAGAAGAAAAAGAAACACCACAAGTTCTCCAAAACCAGTGACTGTTCTGAGTCTGACTGAGCCGTTGGAACCTTCCTGGATTCTTCTTGCAGGGAGAGGTGACGACACTACACTGCAGTGTCTGTCAGTCAGTGAGCGGCTACGGTGGTTCTTACCCAATGGCTCGGTGTCGCTTCAATGGTGCACTATGAAGTCCACACTAGATGGCCCTCTTTGGTTCAGCCTTCCCCTCTGCCGTCCTTCCCTCCACCTTTAAATAATGCATGACTTGTCCCATCCCTCACATGGTTAATGAGTTCATTAGTCCTCTACTCCATTAGATCATACCGAATAGGATCCTATGGACGTGCAGTGGTGATTGTAGGGCCCCTCAGAAGAGGAACTCTAACAGCATTGGTAATGACATGTTATTTGTCACATGCGCTGAATAAAATGGGTGTAGACCTTCCAGTGAAATGCTTCCTGACAAGCTTTCTCAACAGAATTAAGTAACAAGATCAAAACATGAGAAATAAAACACACAAGAATGAAGCTATTATACAGGGAGTACCAGTACCATATACAGGGAGTACCATATACAGGGAGTACCAGTACCATATACAGGGAGTACCAGTACCATATACAGGGAGTACCATATACAGGGAGTACCAGAACCATATACAGGGAGTACCAGTACCATATACAGGGAGTACCAGTACCATATACAGGGAGTACCATATACAGGGAGTACCAGAACCATATACAGGGAGTACCATACCAGTACCATATACAGGGAGTACCATATACAGGGAGTACCAGTACCATATACAGGGAGTACCATATACAGGGAGTACCAGTACCATATACAGGGAGTACCAGAACCATATACAGGGAGTACCAGAACCATATACAGGGAGTACCAGTAACATATACAGGGAGTACCAGAACCATATACAGGGAGTACCAGAACCATATACAGGGAGTACCAGTACCATATACAGGGAGTACCATACCAGTACCATATACAGGGAGTACCAGTACCATATACAGGGAGTACCAGAACCATATACAGGGAGTACCAGAACCATATACAGGGAGTACCAGTAACATATACAGGGAGTGCTTCTACACCTGCATTGCTTGCTGTTTGGGGTTTTAGGCTGGGTTTCTGTACAGCAGGGTAGCCTAGTGGTTAGAGCGTTAGACTAGTAACCGGAAGGTTGCAAGTTCAAACCCCCGAGCTGACAAGATACAAATCTGTCGTTCTGCCCCTGAACAGGCAGTTAACCCACTGTTCCTAGGCCGTCATTGAAAATAAGAATTTGTTCTTAACTGACTTGCCTGGTTAAATAAAGGTAAAATAAAAAATAAAAAATATCAGCTGATGTACGAAGGGCTATATAAATAAATTTGATTTGATTTGATTTGGAGTACCAGTACCATATACAGGGAGTACCATATACAGGGAGTACCAGAACCATATACAGGGAGTACCATATACAGGGAGTACCAGAACCATATACAGGGAGTACCAGTACCATATACAGGGAGTACCAGAACCATATACAGGGAGTACCAGTAACATATACAGGGAGTACCAGTACCATATACAGGGAGTACCAGAACCATATACAGGGAGTACCAGTAACATATACAGGGAGTGCTTCTACACCTGCATTGCTTGCTGTTTGGGGTTTTAGGCTGGGTTTCTGTACAGCACTTTGAGATATCAGCTGATGTACGAAGGGCTATATAAATACATTTGATTTGATTTGATTTGGAGTACCAGTACCATATACAGGGAGTACCAGAACCATATACAGGGAGTACCATATACAGGGAGTACCAGAACCATATACAGGGAGTACCAGTACCATATACAGGGAGTACCAGAACCATATACAGGGAGTACCATATACAGGGAGTACCAGAACCATATACAGGGAGTACCAGAACCATGTACAGGGAGTACCAGAACCATATACAGGGAGTACCATATACAGGGAGTACCAGTACCATATACAGGGAGTACCAGAACCATATACAGGGAGTACCATATACAGGGAGTACCAGAACCATATACAGGGAGTACCATATACAGGGAGTACCAGAACCATGTACAGGGAGTACCAGAACCATATACAGGGAGTACCAGAACCATATCAATGGGCAGAGGTATGAGTCTCAGTCTAAACATGTTCCACAAACAGCATGTTGGTAGAGATCGTTCTTCTGTTTTACGTGACCGTTTTCATCAACTTCCTGGTCAAATTGCAGGTATGAAATAGTTTGATTGTAGGCCTGTACGATGAAAACAGTGGGGAAAATTGCAGCAAAATGTTTTCCTTTATTCATCTTTTTTAAGAGGCCGCTGGATGTTTGAATGTTTATTACGATCCTAGAAGTATTTGGAATAAATTGAGATTGGAATTGACATATTTCATTGGACGAAGGGAGAGAATGTATTTCAGTGTGTTTATTTTATGTTGACTCCTCACATGAACCTTGAAGATGCAAGTAAAGCATTCCTTCATTTTGTCATTAGTCACTTTGTGTTTGTCTTTTCCGTACCTCTTCCAATATTTTTCAACTGCATATGCATTTGATTTGTTTCATTGATAGGGACAAGGTCAAGACTGAGCAACATGGACGCCTAGTGAGTGGCCGTCCTTCTATCACCTCTGACCACAGCACCTCGTCTGTCGTTTTCTGTTCATTTCCAGATGATTTGACATTTCTGGTTTTATTAGTTGTATGTACAGGACCCACATGTTGTACACCATCCAACAGAATACTCACTTGTAGGTTCCTTCTCGACAATGCAACAACAATAAGAAATATAAGGTGAGAATACGAACAGAAAGTAAATGACTCAGGAGAATAAAATAAACATTTTAGCATTAGCAAAATACGGGAAGGCACAATTTATAGTCCAATGTGTTTTGGGGATGGGGAATTGGGCGGGCAAGTATTTAAATTGTGCCGTATTTAGCTATAATAATACGAGTCTGGTAGCAGTAGTGATGTGAGTGGGTGTGTATGTGTGTACTAACTAAGGTGTGGAGAGTCAGTCCAGTTTCAGTGTTCAGCCGTCTGATGGCTTGTAGATAGAAACTGTCTCTGAGGCTGTTGGATTCAGACTGTTTTCCCGGTAAGGGAGAGAACAGCTTGTGGCTGGGGTGTGTGGGGTCCTTGATGCCGTGGACCTTCCTCAGGCACCGTTTCGAGTAGATGTCCTGGATGGGTGGGAGCACGGTCCCAGTGATGTACTGGGCCATCTTCATCACCCGCTGCAGGGCCTTGCGGTCGTGGATGGAGCGATTCCCGTACCAGGCCGTGATGCAAACGGTCAGGACGCTCTCGATTGTGTAGTGATCGTATTTGGAGAGGACCCCGAGTGTCATGCCGGATTTCTTCAGCTGCCTTAGGAAGTAGAGACACTGTTGCACCCTCTTGACAAGAATGGTGGAGGTGATCCATGTCAAGTCCTTGGTGATGTGAGCGCAGAGGAACTGAAAACGTCTGACGCTTTCTACTGCAGTCCTGTTTATGTGGATCGGGTGTGTTACCTCTGTTTCCTGAAGTCAACAACAACTCCTTTGTTTTGCTGACGTTGAGGGAGAGGTTGTCTTGGCACCACAATGCCAGTTCTTACCTCCTCCCTATAGGCTGACTTGTCGTTGTTGGCTATCAGGCCTACAATGTGGTGTCGTCAGCAAAGTTGATTTTGGTGTCGTGCAAAGCTACACAGTTATAGGTTAACAGGGAGTACAGCAGAGGGCTGAGGACACACCCCTGGGGGGCCCCTGTGTTAAGAGTCAGTGTGGAGGAGGTGTTGTTGCCAATCCTCACAGCCTTTTGGCTGCCTGTCAGGAAGTCCAGGATCCAGGGCTCTGAGCTTGGTGTCAAGCTTGGAGGGAACAATAGTGTTGAATGCTGAACTGAAGTCAATGAACAGCATTCTCACATACACTACCGGTCAACATTTTTATAACACCTACTCATTGAAGGGTTTTTGTTTATTTTTATTTTTATACATTGTTGAATAATAGTGAAGGCATCAAAACTATGAAGTAACACATATGGAATCATGTAGTAACCAACAAAGTGTTAAACAAATCTAAATGTATTTTATATATGAGATTCTTCAAATAGCCACCCTTTGCCTTGATGACAGCTTTGCACACCCTTGGCATTCTCTCAACCAGCTTCATGAGGTAACCTGGAATGCATTTCAAATAACAAAAGTGAAGTTATGGAATTTCTTTAATCCGTTTTAGACAATCAGTTGTGTTATGACAAGGTAGGGGGGTATAGACCAAGTCCATATTATGGCAAGAACAGCTCAAATAAGCAAAGAGAAACGACAGTCCATCATTACTTTAATAAGACATGAAGGTCAGTCAATAGGGACAATTTCAAGAACTTTAAAGGTTATTCAAGTGCAGTCGCAAAAATCATCAAGCGCTATGATGAAACTGGCTCTCATGAGGACTGCCACAGGAATGGAAGACCCAGAGTTACCTCTGCTGCAGAGGATATGTTCATTAGAGTTACCAGCTTCAGAAAATGCAGCCCAAATAAATGCATCACAGAGTTCAAGTAACAGACACATCTCAACATCCACTGTTCAGAGGAGACTGTGTGAATCAGGCCTTCATGGTTGAATTTCTGCAAAGAAACCACTACTAAGGACACCAATAAGAAGAAGAGACTTGCTCGGGCCAAGAAAAACGAACAATGGACATTAGATCGGTGATAATTTGTCCTTTGGTCTGGAGTCCAATAGGAGATGTTTGATTCCAACTGCTGTGTCTTTGTGAGTTATGTAAGGGTTATTTGACCAAGAAGCAGAGTGATGGAGTGCTGCATGAGATGACCTGGCCTCCACAATCCCCCGACCTCAACCAAATTGAGATGATTTGGGATGAGTCGGACTAGAGTGAAGGAAAAGCAGCCAACAAGTGCTCAGCATATGTGGGAACTCCTTCAAGACTGTTGGAAAAGCATTCTAGGTGAGGCTGGTTGAGAGAATGCCAAGAGGGTGCACAGCTGTCTTCAAGTCAAAGGGTGGCTATTTGAAGAATCTCAAACATAATATCTATTTAGATTTTTTCAACACTTTTTTGGTTACGACATGATTCCACATGTTATTTCATAGTTTTGATGTATTCACTATTATTCTACAATGTAGAAAACAGTAAAAAAAAAAAAAAGTAAAGAGAAACCCTTGAATGAATAGGTGTTGTAATGCGTTTGACCGGTAGTGAAGGTGTACCTCTTGTCCAGATATATTAGGGCCGTGTGAATAGCCAACGTCAAATCAAGTTTGAGTCTTTGTCTTTTTACGTCCCTACTGGATTTGCGGAGCTTGTACCTGCTTGCCTTGTATGGGTCCCGTACATGTTGAATCGCCAGCGTTCGTCAACACCCAGCAGGTGATCTACTTTGCAGGGGGCTGCCGATGTTCATGTTTCTTCCACATCTCCATCCCCTATAATGTCCCAGTGCTAATCACTGTCCCTATAATGTCCCAGTGCTAATCACTGTCCCTATAATGTCCCAGGAGTTAGCACTGTCCCATTAATGTCCCAGTGCTAATCACTGTCCCTATAATGTCCCAGTGCTAATCACTGTCCCTATAATGTCCCAGGAGTTAGCACTGTCCCATTAATGTCCCAGTGCTAATCACTGTCCCTATAATGTCCCAGTGCTAATCACTGTCCCTATAATGTCCCAGTGCTAATCACTGTCCCTATAATGTCCCAGTGCTAATCACTGTCCCTATAATGTCCCAGGAGTTAGCACTGTCCCATTAATGTCCCAGTGCTAATCACTGTCCCTATAATGTCCCAGGAGTTAGCACTGTCCCATTAATGTCCCAGTGCTAATCACTGTCCCTATAATGTCCCAGTGCTAATCACTGTCCCTATAATGTCCCAGGAGTTAGCACTGTCCCATTAATGTCCCAGTGCTAATCACTGTCCCTATAATGTCCCAGTGCTAATCACTGTCCCTATAATGTCCCAGTGCTAATCACTGTCCCTATAATGTCCCAGTGCTAATCAATGTCCCTATAATGTCCCAGTGCTAATCACTGTCCCTATAATGTCCCAGGAGTTAGCACTGTCCCATTAATGTCCCAGTGCTAATCACTGTCCCTATAATGTCCCAGGAGTTATTAATGTCCCAGTGCTAATCACTGTCCCTATAATGTCCCAGGAGTTAGCACTGTCCCATTAATGTCCCAGTGCTAATCACTGTCCCTATAATGTCCCAGGAGTTAGCACTGTCCCATTAATGTCCCAGTGCTAATCACTGTCCAAATAATGTCCCAGTGCTAATCACTGTCCCATTAATGTCCCAGTGCTAATCACTGTCCCTATAATGTCCCAGTGCTAATCACTGTCCCTATAATGTCCCAGTGCTAATCACTGTCCCTATAATGTCCCAGGAGTTAGTACTGTCCCATTAATGTCCCAGGAGTTAGCACTGTCCCTATAATGTTCCAGTGCTAATCACTGTCCCATTAATGTCCCAGTGCTAATCACTGTCCCTATAATGTCCCAGTGCTAATCACTGTCCCTATAATGTCCCAGTGCTAATCACTGTCCCTATAATGTCCCAGTGCTAATCACTGTCCCTATAATGTCCCAGTGCTAATCACTCTCCCTATAATGTCCCAGTGCTAATCACTGTCCCTATAATGTCCCAGTGCTAATCACTGTCCCTATAATGTCCCAGTGCTAATCACTGTCCCTATAATGTCCCAGTGCTAATCACTGTCCCTATAATGTCCCAGTGCTAATCACTGTCCCTATAATGTCCCAGTGCTAATCACTGTCCCTATAATGTCCCAGTGCTAATCACTGTCCCTATAATGTCCCAGTGCTAATCACTGTCCCTATAATGTCCCAGTGCTAATCACTCTCCCTATAATGTCCCAGTGCTAATCACTGTCCCTATAATGTCCCAGTGCTAATCACTCTCCCTATAATGTCCCAGTGCTAATCACTGTCCCTATAATGTCCCAGTGCTAATCACTGTCCCTATAATGTCCCAGTGCTAATCACTGTCCCTATAATGTCCCAGTGCTAATCACTGTCCCTATAATGTCCCAGGAGTTAGCACTGTCCCATTAATGTCCCAGTGCTAATCACTGTCCCTATAATGTCCCAGGAGTTAGCACTGTCCCATTAATGTCCCAGTGCTAATCACTGTCCCTATAATGTCCCAGGAGTTAGCACTGTCCCATTAATGTCCCAGTGCTAATCACTGTCCAAATAATGTCCCAGTGCTAATCACTGTCCCATTAATGTCCCAGTGCTAATCACTGTCCCTATAATGTCCCAGTGCTAATCACTGTCCCTATAATGTCCCAGTGCTAATCACTGTCCCATTAATGTCCCAGGAGTTAGCACTGTCCCATTAATGTCCCAGTGCTAATCACTGTCCCTATAATGTCCCAGGAGTTAGCACTGTCCCATTAATGTCCCAGGAGTTAGCACTGTCCCTATAATGTTCCAGTGCTAATCACTGTCCCATTAATGCCCCAGTGCTAATCACTGTCCCTATAATGTCCCAGTGCTAATCACTGTCCCAGTCCCAGTGCTAATCACTGTCCCTATAATGTCCCAGTAATGTCCCAGTGCTAATCACTGTCCCTATAATGTCCCAGTGCTAATCACTGTCCCTATAATGTCCCAGTGCTAATCACTGTCCCTATGTCCCAGTGCTAATCACTGTCCCTATAATGTCCCAGTGCTAATCACTGTCCCTATAATGTCCCAGTGCTAATCACTGTCCCTATAATGTCCCACTGTCCCTAAATCACTGTCCCTATAATGTCCCAGTCCCAGTGCTAATCACTCTCCCTATAATGTCCCAGTGCTAATCACTGTCCCTATAATGTCCCAGTGCTAATCACTCTCCCTATAATGTCCCAGTGCTAATCACTGTCCCTATAATGTCCCAGTGCTAATCACTGTCCCTATAATGTCCCAGTGCTAATCACTGTCCCTATAATGTCCCAGTGCTAATCACTGTCCCTATAATGTCCCAGGCTAGTTAGCACTGTCCCATTAATGTCCCAGTGCTCCTGTCCCTATAATGTCCCAGGAGTTAGCACTGTCCCATTAATGTCCCAGTGCTAATCACTGTCCCTATAATGTCCCAGGAGTTAGCACTGTCCCATTAATGTCCCAGTGCTAATCACTGTCCAAATAATGTCCCAGTGCTAATCACTGTCCCATAATGTCCCAGTGCTAATCACTGTCCCTATAATGTCCCAAATGTCCCAGTCCCAGCTAATCACTGTCCCATAATGTCCCAGTTAATCACTGTCCCATAATGTCCCAGTGCTAATCACTGTCCCTATAATGTCCCAGGAGTTAGCACTGTCCCATTAATGTCCCAGGAGTTAGCACTGTCCCTATAATGTTCCAATCACTGTCCCATAATAATGTCCCAGTGCTAATCACTGTCCCTATAATGTCCCAGTGCTAATCACTGTCCCTATAATGTCCCAGTGCTAATCACTGTCCCTATAATGTCCCAGTGCTAATCACTCTCCCTATAATGTCCCAGTGCTAATCACTGTCCCTATAATGTCCCAGTGCTAATCACTGTCCCTATAATGTCCCAGTGCTAATCACTGTCCCTATAATGTCCCAGTGCTAATCACTGTCCCATAATGTCCCAGTGCTAATCACTGTCCCTATAATGTCCCAGTGCTAATCACTATCCCTATAATGTCCCAGTGCTAATCACTCCCTATAATGTCCCAGTGCTAATCACTGTCCCTATAATGTCCCAGTGCTAATCACTCTCCCTATAATGTCCCAGTGCTAATCACTGTCCCTATAATGTCCCAGTGCTAATCACTGTCCCTATAATGTCCCAGTGCTAATCACTGTCCCTATAATGTCCCAGTGCTAATCACTGTCCCTATAATGTCCCAGTGCTAATCACTGTCCCTATAATGTCCCAGTGCTAATCACTATCCCTATAATGTCCCGGTGCTAATCCCTCTCCCTATAATGTCCCAGTGCTAATCACTGTCCCATTAATGTCCCAGTGCTAATCACTCTCCCTATAATGTCCCAGTGCTAATCACTGTCCCTATAATGTCCCAGTGCTAATCACTGTCCCTATAATGTCCCAGTGCTAATCATTGTCCCTATAATGTCCCAGTGCTAATCACTGTCCCATTAATGTCCCAGTGCTAATCACTGTCCCTATAATGTCCCAGTGCTAATCACTGTCCCTATAATGTCCCAGTGCTAATCACTGTCCCTATAATGTCCCAGTGCTAATCACTGTCCCATTAATGTCCCAGTGCTAATCACTGTCCCATTAATGTCCCAGTGCTAATCACTGTCCCATTAATGTCCCAGTGCTAATCACTGTCCCTATAATGTCCCAGTGCTAATCACTGTCCCATTAATGTCCCAGTGCTAATCACTGTCCCTATAATGTCCTAGGAGTTAGCACTGTCCCATTAATGTCCCAGTGCTAATCACTGTCCCCATAATGTCCCAGTGCTAATCACTGTCCCTATAATGTCCCAGTGCTAATCACTGTCCCTATAATGTCCCAGTGCTAATCACTGTCCCTATAATGTCTCAGTGCTAATCACTGTCCCTATAATGTCCCAGTAGTTAGCACTGTCCCTATAATGTCCCAGTAGTTAGCACTGTCCCTATAATGTCCCAGTGCTAATCACTGTCCCTATAATGTCCCAGTAGTTAGCACTGTCCCTATAATGTCCCAGTAGTTAGCACTGTCCCTATAATGTCCCAGTAGTTAGCACTGTCCCTATAATGTCCCAGTAGTTAGCACTGTCCCTATAATATCCCAGTAGTTAGCACTGTCCCTATAATGTCCCAGTAGTTAGCACTGTCCCTATAATGTCCCAGTAGTTAGCACTGTCCCTATAATGTCCCAGTAGTTAGCACTGTCCCTATAATGTCCCAGTAGTTAGCACTGTCCCTATAATGTCCCAGTAGTTAGCACTGTCCCTATAATGTCCCAGTAGTTAGCACTGTTTCCTTTTTAAAGGTAGAGAAAAGAAAACACTTTCACTTGACGAAGGCCACGCAGCCAAAACGCATCAAGAGATTTTAAGGTTTGTTTCAATTGAACATCCCATAAAAATAGTCATTTTAATGAATTATATGAAGAGTGCCGTGGTGCGCCTTTCTTTTTTACTTTCCCTTTGATCTTGAAAGTCCTCAGAAATCCCAGGGTAGAATAGGTTACTCACTAATGTGCCATTTTGTAGTCGATAACACACACACACACTGCAGGCCACATCAAGAGTTCTCCACTTTGCCCTTCTCTAATGATAGGATGTCTATTTAGAGAAGTGTGTTATCAAAACTATAAATCTTATTTTAATGACCCCAATTAGAGGACTTTAAGCAGTCCTTCAGGGGAGAAAGACGTATTTGAACTTTGATTAGTGTCCTAGTGGATTCTGCATTAAGTTAGGCCTAAAGGTGTTTCCTAGTAACGGAAAGCTTCATTTGATCTCTCCTTTCAGCATCCCTCTCTTATCCTCCTTTCCATGGCAACTCCCCCCTTTCCTTTCTCTGGCGCTTTGACAAAGGCCTCAGAGAAATCAACAGCATTTAAACAGTGTCCCAGCTGCACCATGTAGCCCTCTCTATCTCTCTGAGCAGAGACAGACATGAATCTCCTAGATGATCACTGAGACACTGCTGCTCTGAGGCAGACACTTTGGCAAAGTTAAGAAAGAAAAGCTTCCATATTGAACCACTATTTTATGGGGCAGGAGAAAAGGCTAGGGTTGGTAACACTTTATTTGGATAGTCCATCTGTGGATGCTCTTCAGACTATCAGTAACATTAACTATCTTCCATTTTATGTATGCAATTTTTCTTTGCCATAAACTGCCATAGCATCGGCCCCTAACATGGAATAATAGCATAAAACAGGATTTCTTTATATCATTTCTGTGTCTGTTTTTTCACAATTGACACAGTTAATGTGACAGAGCATTATCAAATATTATGCAACTCCACTCATTACTGATCTATATTTTTGCTTGTCATATTTCATATCTTCCTTCATCTTGTCCTACCAGATCTAGTACCAGAGAGAAAGCCATGGGTTTCAGTCACACAGAAAGGATGGGTGTTTGGCCACCATTAGCCCAAATTATATGCCAGACAGACAGTAGAGGCACATGATCCTGTTTAAATCCTGACGCTGTACTGTGGAGAGGAGAGCTGTGTGCCTGGCACAGTGGCACCAGTTCAGATCACTCATAGATGTCTCTAACTCTCTTCCTCTCTCTCCATCCCTCTCTTTAACTCTCCCCCTCTCTGTCGTTTCTCCTCTCTCTCCCCCTCTCCCTCCCCCTCTCTGTCGTTTCTCGCTCCCCCCCCCCCCCCCCCCTTCTCCCTTCCTCTCTCTTTCTCTCTTGCGGGGCAGCCTAGATATTGGATGTAGATGTAGGTGGCATGAATTTAATCAAGTCTGGTATTAACTGTACTGTACTCTTTATATAATTGTCTATTATTATCATCTGTTTCAGATAACGGTTATAACACCCCACCCCCAGATGCTGTCTGTTTTATGTATGAATGAATCGATAGCTATGAATTATTAAATACATTGTTCCTTGAGCCCTCTGCAGCGCTCATCCGAGGTTCAATGTTGACATAATATTCTGGGCTACATCTCTAACAAGCATTCCGTCCCGACCATGCGGTTATAGGCCTAAGCCTACTAACAAATGAAGGACATTAGAGAAAGTGATGAAATATATGAATTGACACCACACAGTCATTGATTGCAACCCATTAACGGGGAGTGTCCTGTCGCTCCTTCGATTGTCGGGATTTGTTGTGTTTTAATTGGTCAAAATCCCTAGCATCGTTGCTCGAATCTCGGAGGAGAGGAGCCAACCAGCAGACGGCAGAGAAAAAGAGGAAGTGAAAACATAATCTGGAGCGGAGCGGAGGAGAGGGACAGAATACGCACGCACGACTGACTGTGACACAAACTCTGAACATCAGCGTTTTGCTACATGAGAAGTTCCATCGCTTGGCCAGGTTGGTAAAAAATGAAACGTTATTTCATTTAGCCTAATAGAAAGCATGCAGTTTCTTCTTTGCGTCTACTAGTTTAGGATACACGCCAGAATGAACTGCTCAATAAATTGTCAAAAGTCGGTGTTCGACTTGCTACTGTAGCCAGTATATCTGCTATTGGTACATTGATACAGTAGAACAGTTTGGGCGCCCTGGAAATGTTATCAGTCGGCTACTTTTCTGCAGGAGTGGGCGCCGCGGTTCTGGGTGCTGCTCTGTTGATTGACAAGCTCGCTCAAAACAGGTCAGCTGCTCATGAAGTTGGCGGGTCCGCGGCCAGTATACAATTCCCCTGCACTGGAATTCCAATGAAAGAGTTCTCGTATGTAGTCGTTGTTTGTTGAAACACAAGTGGATAGCTTGTTTACAAAACACCCCTGTCCAGACTTTATCCCTGGTTGCATTGGCCACTGTAAACAAACCTGGATTACAGGAGAGAAATCCCAGATTCAGCGTTGGCCACTGTTGTGTAAACAAACCTGAATTACAGGAGAGAAGTCCCAGATTCAATTTTGGCCACTGTTGTGTAAACAAACCTGAATTACAGGATAGAAGTCTGCACCCCATTTCCCCCTGCTTCCAATGCAGGTGTTTTTGAGCCTATTCACTCCCTCCAGTTTGACTTGTCTTCATTATGGGATGGAGATGCATGCACGCGGGCTATCGTTTGAACCACAGTAAATTCAATGTCATTAATCACATTGTGGGAATTATTGTAGGCTAGAAGATGCATTCAGGCAGCAGTTTGCCAGCAGATGATTTCTACAGATTGGATCATTATATTGAAGTGCTTTGATGCTCTCCTACAAGAAATGGTTGTTTTGAGATCTAAGACACACACACACACACACACACCCCCAGGAGGTTGGTGGCAACTTAATTGGGGAGGACGGGCTCATGGTAATGGCTGGAGTGGAATCAGTGGAATGGTATCAAAAACAGTTTGATGCCGTTCCACTTTGTCCGTTCCAGCCATTATTATGAGCTGTTCTCCCCTCAGCAGCCTCCACTCTCATGTTATTTGAGCTTCATCTGACTGTCTTGTGTGTTTTTGACTATTGATTATTCCAGAGGCCTCTTCCCAGAGGGCAATGCAGTTTCTGAGCCCCCAACCTGGTGTCAGAGCATTTTCATATTATTCTATATGTAAATCTGGGACACTCCCTTTAGTATGTTACATTTTGTATGAATTAATTTGTTCATGTTCATCGCCCATTTTGTATGATATGTTATGAATTACAATTTGTATTTTATGTTAAGAATTTGCCAAACGTGCAATATGTTACGAATTTGCTAAATCTTAGCTAGATGGCTAACGTTAGCCAGGCTAGGAGTTAGGTTTAAGTTTAGGTTAAGGGAAGAGTTGGCTAACATGGTAGGTAGTTGCAAAGTACTGTAGCTAAAAAGTAGTATGTAGTTGGCATTTTGCTAATTAGCTAAAATGCTAAAGTAGTCTGTGATGATATTTAAACTTGTAACCTTTGGGTTGCTAGACGTTTGTGTTATAGACGTTTGCGTTATATGCCCACTCATCCATCCCGACCATTTAACCGTACAAAACGTAACATATAATACTAATTTGAGTGTCCTGGGATTTACATTTACTATGTTACGTCTATTGCTATGAGACCAGGCTGGAGCACCTCATCCTCATCCATGCTCCATTAACCAGTGTGTGTGTGTGTGTTGGCACAGCAGTGCCAGTATCATCATGCCAGATTGATGTACAGCACCAGTCAAAAGTTTGGACACACCTACTCATTCAAGGGTTTTTCTTTATTTTGACTATTTTCTGCATTGTGGAATAATAGTGAAGATATCAACACTATGAAATAACACGTATGGAATCATGTAGTAACCAGAAAAGTGTTATTATTAGGACTGCCCTCAAAGTTGCCCACCGTTACATCGTTCCTCTGTTGCATCTACATGTTCTGCCTTAAGGAGTTTTGGTATGAGGCTTATGATTTGAGATTGGCTGATTTTCACAAGTTGTAGTGTACTGTATGCTTTCATCTGACGATCATTTTGGAAGTCAAATCGTGACAATGTACAAATCTTTGTCAAAATTGATATGGTGTCACACACTTGATGTGTCCATAACTCTACAAAACAATCTAGTCTCACATCCTTTTCCTAAATCTAACTTTTCTTCATTCCTGGAGGACCGGTGTGTCAGGTCTGGAAGGCCTTGACGAGCAGCCCAGAAGTGATGTGTGTCAGGTCTGGAAGGCCTTGACGAGCAGCCCAGAAGTGATGTGTGTCAGGTCTGGAAGGCCTTGACTAGCAGCCCAGAAGTGATGTGTGTCAGGTCTGGAAGGCCTTGACTAGCAGCCCAGAAGTGATGTGTGTCAGGTCTGGAAGGCCTTGACGAGCAGCCCAGAAGTGATGTGTGTCAGGTCTGGAAGGCTTTGACTAGCAGCCCAGAAGTGATGTGTGTCAGCAAAATATCATCAATTTTATAGACACCTGAAGAACAGTATGTCAAAGGAATGTACACACAGGGGAAATGCTGTTTTACTGGTTATAACACACACACACACACACACACACACACACACACACACACACACACACACACACACACACAGGGGAAAAGAGTGTTTAACTGGCTTGCTTGCTATGGTTTGCTTGCTTGCTATGGCAAGCGTCTGCCAACTTCTCGACTAAATTCAAATGTCTAAAACCTAAAGGGTCTTCCTGAAAATGACACCATGTTAATGGTTCCAACCTTGGTTTTCCCCTCTAATGGATCCCATTATAAGCCTCATTGATGAAGAGGAATTGAGTTTAAGCACAGTAACAATGTGGAGATAAGGGTATGTAATAAACAAGAGTCTCTGAGTAGGACTGCTGATCTAGGATCAAGTCCTCCCTGTCCATAATAATCTGAATTATCACCTATTTAATTTTTTTAGGCAAGTCAGTTAAGAACAAATTCTTAATTTCAATGACGGCCTAGGAACAGTGGGTTAACTGCCTGTTCAGGGGCAGAACGACAGATTTGAACCTTCAACCTTCCGGTTACTAGCCCAACGCTCTAACCACTAGGCTACCCTGTGTGTACATCCAAATCAGCACCCCTACTCCGAGACATTTACATTTAAGTCATTTAGCAGACGCTCTTATCCAGAGCGACTTACAAATTGGAGACGCTTGATACCTACTATATGTCCCCAGATTAGATTTCTGACTGAAAGGAGTGCTGATTTGGGATATCCACTTTGAGAGAGGGGGTGGGGGGCCTCATTCAGATTCACCACAAATGTGCCTGGGTGCACATAAATTATACTCCACCCTCCCACCTCCAAGTGCAACCTTCGCAATTTATGAGTAGAAAACCTCGCCTGACAGTCCTCCTTTCTCTCTTGCGCTCTGTTTGTCTGTCTCTCTCTGATTTAAGGGCAACAAAGCCCCCTCAAGTAGGTTTGACATTCTGTTATCCTGCAGCCAGCTCAACAGAGTTGACTGTTTTTATTTATTTATTTTTATTTCACCTTTATTTAACCAGGTAGGCTAGTTGAGAACAAGTTCACATTTACAACTGCGACCTGGCCAAGATAAAGCATAGCAATTCAATACATACAACAACACAGAGTTACACATGGAATGAACAAAACATACAGTCAATAATACAGTAGAAAAAAAGAAAACATGTTTATATACAGTGAGTGCAAATTCGGTAAGATACGGGAGTTAAGACACTGTACAGTTCACAGATAAATAATCAGGTAAATTATAGGATCTGTTCACCTTGCCCATTCCCACTAACACACCTGTTGTACTCAAGAAGACTTAGGTCCTAATGAGTTTAGTGTTTGTCAGATGTTCGTGAGTTTTGTTTTTAGCATCCCACCACCACAGACCATCCCTCCCCCACAGACCATCCCTCCCCCACAGACCATCCCACCACCACAGACCATCCCTCCACCACAGACCATCCCTCCCCCACAGACCATCCCTCCCCCACAGACCATCCCTCCCCCACAGACCATCCCTCCACCACAGACCATCCCACCACCACAGACCATCCCACCACCACAGACCATCCCACCACCACAGACCATCCCTCCCCCACAGACCATCCCTCCCCACAGACCATCCCTCCCCCACAGACCATCCCTCCCCCACAGACCATCCCACCACCACAGACCATCCCTCCCCACAGATATTTGAACCAGTTTTCTAACTGATAGTTATGTACTTGGTCTACCCGTTTCCAGCTGTCTGTGGAGTTGGTATGTAGCGTTTTGGTATTTAGTTCCTTGTAGTATGAACCAGTCAGATGAACGTTTTGGTATTTAGTTCCCTGTAGTATGAACCAGTCAGATGAACGTTTTGGTATTTTAGTTCCCTGTAGTATGAACCAGTCAGATGAACGTTTTAGTGTTTTGGTATTTAGTTCCCTGTAGTATGAACCAGTCAAATGAACGTTTTGGTATTTAGTTCCCTGTAGTACAAACCAGTCAGATGAACGTTTTGGTATTTAGTTCCCTGTAGTATGAACCAGTCAGATGAACGTTTTGGTATTTAGTTCCCTGTAGTATGAACCAGTCAGATGAACGTTTTGGTATTTAGTTCCCTGTAGTACGAACCAGTCAGATGAACGTTTTGGTATTTAGTTCCCTGTAGTACGAACCAGTCAGATGAGCGTTTTAGTGTTTTGGTATTTAGTTCCCTGTAGTACGAACCAGTCAGATGAATGTTTTGGTATTTAGTTCCCTGTACTAAGAACCAGTCAGATGAACATTTTGGTATTTAGTTCCCTGTAGTATGAACCAGTCAGATGAACGTTTTGGTATTTAGTTCCCTGTAGTATGAACCAGTCAGATGAACGTTTTGGTATTTAGTTCCCTGTAGTATGAACCAGTCAGATGAACGTTTTGGTATTTAGTTCCCTGTAGTATGAACCAGTCAGATGAACGTTTTGGTATTTAGTTCCCTGTAGTATGAACCAGTCAGATGAACGTTTTAGTGTTGGTATTTAGTTCCCTGTAGTATGAACCAGTCAGATGAACGTTTTAGTGTTTTGGTATTTAGTTCCCTGTAGTATGAACCAGTCAGATGAACGTTTTGGTATTTAGTTCCCTGTAGTATGAACCAGTCAGATGAACATTTTAGTGTTTTGGTATTTAGTTCCCTGTAGTATGAACCAGTCAGATGAACATTTTAGTGTTTTGGTATTTAGTTCCCTGTAGTATGAACCAGTCAGATGAACGTTTTAGTGTTTTGGTATTTAGTTCCCTGTAGTATGAACCAGTCAGATGAACGTTTTAGTGTTGGTATTTAGTTCCCTGTAGTATGAACCAGTCAGATAAACGTTTTGGTATTTAGTTCCCTGTAGTATGAACCAGTAAGATGAACATTTTAGTGTTTTGGTATTTAGTTCCCTGTAGTATGAACCAGTCAGATGAACGTTTTGGTATTTAGTTCCCTGTAGTATGAACCAGTCAGATGAACGTTTTGGTATTTAGTTCCCTGTAGTACGAACCAGTCAGATGAGCGTTTTAGTGTTTTGGTATTTAGTTCCCTGTAGTACGAACCAGTCAGATGAATGTTTTGGTATTTAGTTCCCTGTACTAAGAACCAGTCAGATGAACATTTTGGTATTTAGTTCCCTGTAGTATGAACCAGTCAGATGAACGTTTTGGTATTTAGTTCCCTGTAGTATGAACCAGTCAGATGAACGTTTTGGTATTTAGTTCCCTGTAGTATGAACCAGTCAGATGAACGTTTTGGTATTTAGTTCCCTGTAGTATGAACCAGTCAGATGAACGTTTTGGTATTTAGTTCCCTGTAGTATGAACCAGTCAGATGAACGTTTTAGTGTTGGTATTTAGTTCCCTGTAGTATGAACCAGTCAGATGAACGTTTTAGTGTTTTGGTATTTAGTTCCCTGTAGTATGAACCAGTCAGATGAACGTTTTGGTATTTAGTTCCCTGTAGTATGAACCAGTCAGATGAACATTTTAGTGTTTTGGTATTTAGTTCCCTGTAGTATGAACCAGTCAGATGAACATTTTAGTGTTTTGGTATTTAGTTCCCTGTAGTATGAACCAGTCAGATGAACGTTTTAGTGTTTTGGTATTTAGTTCCCTGTAGTATGAACCAGTCAGATGAACGTTTTAGTGTTGGTATTTAGTTCCCTGTAGTATGAACCAGTCAGATAAACGTTTTGGTATTTAGTTCCCTGTAGTATGAACCAGTAAGATGAACATTTTAGTGTTTTGGTATTTAGTTCCCTGTAGTATGAACCAGTCAGATGAACGTTTTGGTATTTAGTTCCCTGTAGTATGAACCAGTCAGATGAACGTTTTGGTATTTAGTTCCCTGTAGTATGAACCAGTCAGATGAACGTTTTAGTGTTGGTATTTAGTTCCCTGTAGTATGAACCAGTCAGATGAACGTTTTAGTGTTTTGGTATTTAGTTCCCTGTAGTATGAACCAGTCAGATGAACGTTTTGGTATTTAGTTCGCTGTAGTATGAACCAGTCAGATGAACATTTTGGTATTTAATTCCCTGTAGTATGAACCAGTCAGATGAACGTTTTGGTATTTAGTTCCCTGTAGTATGAACCAGTCAGATGAACGTTTTGGTATTTAGTTCCCTGTAGTATGAACCAGTCAGATGAACGTTTTAGTGTTGGTATTTAGTTCCCTGTAGTATGAACCAGTCAGATGAACGTTTTAGTGTTTTGGTATTTAGTTCCCTGTAGTATGAACCAGTCAGATGAACGTTTTGGTATTTAGTTAGCTGTAGTATGAACCAGTCAGATGAACGTTTTGGTATTTAGTTCCCTGTAGTATGAACCAGTAAGATGAACGTTTTTGTGTTTTGGTATTTAGTTCCCTGTAGTACGAACCAGTCAGATGAACGTTTTAGTGTTTTGGTATTTAGTTCCCTGTACTAAGAACCAGTCAGATTAACGTTTTGGTATTTAGTTCCCTGTAGTATGAACCAGTCAGATGAACGTTTTGGTATTTAGTTCCCTGTAGTATGAACCAGTCAGATGAACGTTTTGGTATTTTAGTTCCCTGTAGTATGAACCAGTCAGATGAACGTTTTAGTGTTTTGGTATTTAGTTCCCTGTAGTATGAACCAGTCAAATTAACGTTTTGGTATTTAGTTCCCTGTAGTACAAACCAGTCAGATGAACGTTTTGGTATTTAGTTCCCTGTAGTACGAACCAGTCAGATGAACGTTTTAGTGTTTTGGTATTTAGTTCCCTGTAGTACGAACCAGTCAGATGAATGTTTTGGTATTTAGTTCCCTGTAGTACGAACCAGTCAGGTGAACGTTTTAGTGTTTTGGTATTTAGTTCCCTGTACTAAGAACCAGTCAAATGAACATTTTGGTATTTAGTTCCCTGTAGTATGAACCAGTCAGATGAACGTTTTGGTATTTAGTTCCCTGTAGTATGAACCAGTCAGATGAACGTTTTGGTATTTAGTTCCCTGTAGTATGAACCAGTCAGATGAACGTTTTGGTATTTAGTTCCCTGTAGTATGAACCAGTCAGATTAACGTTTTAGTGTTGGTATTTAGTTCCCTGTAGTATGAACCAGTCAGATGAACGTTTTGGTATTTAGTTCCCTGTAGTATGAACCAGTCAGATGAACGTTTTACATTACATTTACATTTAAGTCATTTAGCAGACGCTCTTATCCAGAGCGACTTACAAATTGGTGCATTCACCTTATGACCTCCAGTGGAACAGTAGTGCATCTAAATCTTTTCAGGGGGAGGGGGGGTGAGAGGGATTACTTTATCCTATCCTAGGTATTCCTCCTTTTAGTGTTTTAGTATTTAGTTCCCTGTAGTATGAACCAGTCAGATGAACATTTTAGTGTTTTGGTATTTAGTTCCCTGTAGTATGAACCAGTCAGATGAACATTTTAGTGTTTTGGTATTTAGTTCCCTGTAGTATGAACCAGTCAGATGAACGTTTTGGTATTTAGTTCCCTGTAGTATGAACCAGTCAAATGAACGTTTTGGTATTTAGTTCCCTGTAGTACAAACCAGTCAGATGAACGTTTTGGTATTTAGTTCCCTGTAGTACGAACCAGTCAGATGAATGTTTTAGTGTTTTGGTATTTAGTTCCCTGTAGTACGAACCAGTCAGATGAACGTTTTGGTATTTAGTTCCCTGTAGTACGAACCAGTCAGATTAATGTTTTGGTATTTACTTCCCTGTAGTATGAACCAGTCAGATGAGCGTTTTAGTGTTTTGGTATTTAGTTCCCTGTAGTACGAACCAGTCAGATGAATGTTTTGGTGTTTTGGTATTTAGTTCCCTGTACTAAGAACCAGTCAGATGAACGTTTTGGTATTTAGTTCCCTGTAGTATGAACCAGTCAGATGAACGTTTTGGTATTTAGTTCCCTGTAGTATGAACCAGTCAGATGAACGTTTTAGTGTTTTGGTATTTAGTTCCCTGTAGTATGAACCAGTCAGATGAACGTTTTAGTGTTGGTATTTAGTTCCCTGTAGTATGAACCAGTCAGATGAACGTTTTGGTATTTAGTTCCCTGTAGTATGAACCAGTAAGATGAACGTTTTAGTGTTTTGGTATTTAGTTCCCTGTAGTACGAACCAGTCAGATGAACGTTTTAGTGTTTTGGTATTTAGTTCCCTGTACTAAGAACCAGTCAGATTAACGTTTTGGTATTTAGTTCCCTGTAGTATGAACCAGTCAGATGAACGTTTTGGTATTTAGTTCCCTGTAGTATGAACCAGTCAGATGAACGTTTTGGTATTTTAGTTCCCTGTAGTATGAACCAGTCAGATGAACGTTTTAGTGTTTTGGTATTTAGTTCCCTGTAGTATGAACCAGTCAAATTAACGTTTTGGTATTTAGTTCCCTGTAGTACAAACCAGTCAGATGAACGTTTTGGTATTTAGTTCCCTGTAGTACGAACCAGTCAGATGAACGTTTTAGTGTTTTGGTATTTAGTTCCCTGTAGTACGAACCAGTCAGATGAATGTTTTGGTATTTAGTTCCCTGTAGTACGAACCAGTCAGATGAACGTTTTAGTGTTTTGGTATTTAGTTCCCTGTACTAAGAACCAGTCAAATGAACATTTTGGTATTTAGTTCCCTGTAGTATGAACCAGTCAGATGAACGTTTTGGTATTTAGTTCCCTGTAGTATGAACCAGTCAGATGAACGTTTTGGTATTTAGTTCCCTGTAGTATGAACCAGTCAGATGAACGTTTTGGTATTTAGTTCCCTGTAGTATGAACCAGTCAGATTAACGTTTTAGTGTTGGTATTTAGTTCCCTGTAGTATGAACCAGTCAGATGAACGTTTTAGTGTTTTAGTATTTAGTTCCCTGTAGTATGAACCAGTCAGATGAACATTTTAGTGTTTTGGTATTTAGTTCCCTGTAGTATGAACCAGTCAGATGAACATTTTAGTGTTTTGGTATTTAGTTCCCTGTAGTATGAACCAGTCAGATGAACGTTTTGGTATTTAGTTCCCTGTAGTATGAACCAGTCAAATGAACGTTTTGGTATTTAGTTCCCTGTAGTACAAACCAGTCAGATGAACGTTTTGGTATTTAGTTCCCTGTAGTACGAACCAGTCAGATGAATGTTTTAGTGTTTTGGTATTTAGTTCCCTGTAGTACGAACCAGTCAGATGAACGTTTTGGTATTTAGTTCCCTGTAGTACGAACCAGTCAGATTAATGTTTTGGTATTTACTTCCCTGTAGTATGAACCAGTCAGATGAGCGTTTTAGTGTTTTGGTATTTAGTTCCCTGTAGTACGAACCAGTCAGATGAATGTTTTGGTGTTTTGGTATTTAGTTCCCTGTACTAAGAACCAGTCAGATGAACATTTTGGTATTTAGTTCCCTGTAGTATGAACCAGTCAGATGAACGTTTTGGTATTTAGTTCCCTGTAGTGTATGAACCAGTCAGATGAACGTTTTGGTATTTAGTTCCCTGTAGTATGAACCAGTCAGATTAACGTTTTAGTGTTGGTATTTAGTTCCCTGTAGTATGAACCAGTCAGATGAACGTTTTGGTATTTAGTTCCCTGTAGTATGAACCAGTCAGATGAACGTTTTGGTATTTAGTTCCCTGTAGTATGAACCAGTCAGATGAACGTTTTGGTATTTAGTTCCCTGTAGTATGAACCAGTCAGATGAACGTTTTGGTATTTAGTTCCCTGTAGTATGAACCAGTCAGATGAACGTTTTGGTATTTAGTTCCCTGTAGTATGAACCAGTCAGATTAACGTTTTAGTGTTGGTATTTAGTTCCCTGTAGTATGAACCAGTCAGATGAACGTTTTGGTATTTAGTTCCCTGTAGTATGAACCAGTCAGATGAACGTTTTAGTGTTTTGGTATTTAGTTCCCTGTAGTATGAACCAGTCAGATGAACATTTTAGTGTTTTGGTATTTAGTTCCTTGTAGTATGAACCAGTCAGATGAACGTTTTGGTATTTAGTTCCCTGTAGTATGAACCAGTCAAATGAACGTTTTGGTATTTAGTTCCCTGTAGTACAAACCAGTCAGATGAACGTTTTGGTATTTAGTTCCCTGTAGTACGAACCAGTCAGATGAATGTTTTAGTGTTTTGGTATTTAGTTCCCTGTAGTACGAACCAGTCAGATTAATGTTTTGGTATTTACTTCCCTGTAGTATGAACCAGTCAGATGAGCGTTTTAGTGTTTTGGTATTTAGTTCCCTGTAGTACGAACCAGTCAGATGAATGTTTTAGTGTTTTGGTATTTAGTTCCCTGTAGTACGAACCAGTCAGATTAATGTTTTGGTATTTACTTCCCTGTAGTATGAACCAGTCAGATGAGCGTTTTAGTGTTTTGGTATTTAGTTCCCTGTAGTATGAACCAGTCAGATGAACATTTTAGTGTTTTGGTATTTAGTTCCTTGTAGTATGAACCAGTCAGATGAACGTTTTGGTATTTAGTTCCCTGTAGTATGAACCAGTCAAATGAACGTTTTGGTATTTAGTTCCCTGTAGTACAAACCAGTCAGATGAACGTTTTGGTATTTAGTTCCCTGTAGTACGAACCAGTCAGATGAATGTTTTAGTGTTTTGGTATTTAGTTCCCTGTAGTACGAACCAGTCAGATTAATGTTTTGGTATTTACTTCCCTGTAGTATGAACCAGTCAGATGAGCGTTTTAGTGTTTTGGTATTTAGTTCCCTGTAGTATGAACCAGTCAGATGAACGTTTTGGTATTTAGTTCCCTGTAGTATGAACCAGTCAGATGAACGTTTTGGTATTTAGTTCCCTGTAGTATGAACCAGTCAGATTAACGTTTTAGTGTTGGTATTTAGTTCCCTGTAGTATGAACCAGTCAGATGAACGTTTTAGTGTTTTAGTATTTAGTTCCCTGTAGTATGAACCAGTCAGATGAACATTTTAGTGTTTTGGTATTTAGTTCCCTGTAGTATGAACCAGTCAGATGAACATTTTAGTGTTTTGGTATTTAGTTCCCTGTAGTATGAACCAGTCAGATGAACGTTTTGGTATTTAGTTCCCTGTAGTATGAACCAGTCAAATGAACGTTTTGGTATTTAGTTCCCTGTAGTACAAACCAGTCAGATGAACGTTTTGGTATTTAGTTCCCTGTAGTACGAACCAGTCAGATGAATGTTTTAGTGTTTTGGTATTTAGTTCCTGTAGTACGAACCAGTCAGATGAACGCTTTTGGTATTTAGTTCCCTGTAGTACGAACCAGTCAGATTAATGTTTTGGTATTTACTTCCTGTAGTATGAACCAGTCAGATGAGCGTTTTAGTGTTTTGGTATTTAGTTCCCTGTAGTAATGTTTTTGGTATTTAACCAGTCAGATGAATGTTTTGGTGTTTTGGTATTTAGTTCCCTGTACTAAGAACCAGTCAGATGAACATTTTGGTATTTAGTTCCCTGTAGTATGAACCAGTCAGATGAACGTTTTGGTATTTAGTTCCCTGTAGTGTATGAACCAGTCAGATGAACGTTTTGGTATTTAGTTCCCTGTAGTATGAACCAGTCAGATTAACGTTTTAGTGTTGGTATTTAGTTCCCTGTAGTATGAACCAGTCAGATGAACGTTTTGGTATTTAGTTCCCTGTAGTATGAACCAGTCAGATGAACGTTTTGGTATTTAGTTCCCTGTAGTATGAACCAGTCAGATGAACGTTTTGGTATTTAGTTCCCTGTAGTATGAACCAGTCAGATGAACGTTTTGGTATTTAGTTCCCTGTAGTATGAACCAGTCAGATGAACGTTTTGGTATTTAGTTCCCTGGGGCCTGTTGCACAAAAGTAGAATTAAGACATCCGGGATAAATGACTCAGCTGAGCTCAATGAAGCCAAAACATGTGCGTCCAGGCTTAATTGGTTGCACAAAGACCAAGCCAGGATGAGCAGACACGGATTCATTAAGCCAGGTGAAACCAATCCTGGATAGGTGCGCGCTCACGGCTCACTCAAATAGACCCCGCCACAGATCACAGATTAACTGATTTACCATGGCAACTAGAGCCGCGTACTTTTCCCCGTCGGAAGCACAAATCCTCATGGAGGCATACGAGGAGGTAAAAGATATAATTAAGAAGAAAGGCAACACCGCCACAGTGATAAAGCAAAGAGAAAAGCGTGGCAAAGTATTTAGACCGCCTGAATGCGTAAGTAGTGCACAATTACACACTCACCGCTCCGCTGAAACATCACAATTACAATTCAAATATTTAATTCACATCTCCAAAAATGCAGTTGTACTGTAATTATGAAACGGTTAAATTTTTAATTGAAATGCACTGCAGATATGAGTGAAATTGTGTAAAGTAACTCCATCACACTGTATAAAGCTATGATAAATTTTTTGATATTTTTACTGAAAACAAGACAAAAATACCAAGTAATTTTTGCAGTGTGACTCCATTAAATGTGTGTGTGTGTGTGTGTGTTGTGTGTTGTGTGTGTGTGTGTGTGTGTGTGTGTGTGTGTGTGTGTGTGTGTGTAGATTAAACATGAACGGGCCAAAACGGACATGGCAGCAGGTCAAAATCAAATACAAGAACATTCTGCAGAATGGTATGGTCCCTGACTAATATTTAACAAAGCACAAGCATATATTGTACCCAGAAGGTGCCTGCTCACACATTGTCTCTACTGTTTTAGCAGTGAAAAAGAATACCCACAGACAAGGCACGGGTGGTGGGTCACCAAAGGCTGACCTTACCCCAGCAGAGGACATGGCCTTGGAGCTAAATAAAGGCAGGCCCGTCTTAGAGGGGATCCCTGGGGGAAAGAGACGAGCATAGGTTCCTCCCAAGATGCCACCCGCTTCATTCAAGGTATGTCCTTCCATCTCTACATGGGATACAACCACATTCATATTGAATCAATTTGGACTGTCTGACTTTGGTTTACCTATTGCCTTGCAGTGCCTGGCAGCACTGTGTTCCTGTTAGAGCCACCAGCACAAGCACCAGACGATGCTGATCCAGTGAGTACTCCATCAAAGGCATACTGTAGGCCTGGCATGTCTTGTCTACTAGCTTCAATATGAATCCGATTAAATGTGATAGGGTGAAGGCCCCAGTGCAGCAGCAACAGCACATGATGGAGACGATGATGAGGAGGAGACCATCTCTCTGGATTCCAGAAGGCATGAGGTATCATGTTAAGACTGTGAAAGTACTATTTACTCTACAATGGTGAGGAGTCCTCATCAAAATCAAAAAATCTAATTTCTTTTACAGGACCCAGATGCTATACAGTGGGAAAACCAGCCTGGCAACATAGTGCGTATTAATAAAAGGACACCACATCCTGCCAAATTCCAGCTGCGCTAATTGTATTGTGTTCACAGAGCTCACAAGCTATCAGAAAGTTGTATGGCAACCACCTCCGGCGCCAAATAGAACTGGCAGACATAGACATTCAGTACAAGAAGAAAAAGATGGAAAATCTTGCACTGGAGTCCGAAATAAAAAAGAGGACAATTAGGAAACTGGACCTTGAAATAAAAAAACTTGAGAGGGAGGTGAGATATGCCTTCAATGTACACTGTATGCTAACTGTAACACAAATGTATTAATCATTATTTTTCTTTCCTCCCCCAGCTCCAAGAAGATGACACAGCTCAAAATAAAAATTAGGTATATTCTCGTAAAGTCAAGTGAGCCATGACATATGAGCTCTTATTGTGAGCACACAGGACGGTGGCATCTTTCTAAGGTTTTTTTATTTTCCCAGCAATCAGTACAACCAAGTCATCGTTATGAGGCATCGCCCTCTTTGCCCACCCCCAGCACCAGGTGTGGCCACTAGCCTATATGAAGACCCAAAATTGTGTGTTCCTTTCTGCTCTGACAATGGCATGCCCATTCGTGCGAGATGTGGTGGATGAAGAAGCACTTGTGCTGAGGAGAGCCTTCAGGCGAGAAAGGGTCTTTCAGGGACCGGTTGGACCCACTGGCCTTCCCTGATGACCATCTATATGAAAGATACAGGCTTTCTGCAGATGGCATCAGGTATCTATGCAGACTACTGGGTCCCAGGATTAAGCACCGCACTGCACGGAGCCATGCACTGAGTGTGGAGCAAATGGTTTGTGTGGCCTTGCGCTTTTTTGCTAGTGGAGCCTTCCTGTACTCAGTGGGGGATGCTGAACAAGGCCACAATTTGCCGCACAATAAGGAGTGTGTGTCTGGCTATCAAAGCATTAGCAGATGTCTTCATCTCCTTCCCTGGCCACAGAAGACTCTGTGACATCAAAGAGGAGTTCTATAGGATTGCAGGTAAGAGGATCTACAAATTACAGGACAACTGTTAACACATAGTAGGATACTCATTACTTTGTGTGACAGGTTTCCCCAATGTCATTGGTGCAGTGGACTGCACACACATCAGATAAAAGCCCCCTCAGGTGCCCATGAGGCCGATTTTTGTGAATAGGAAATCCTTTCACAGCATTAATGTTCAGGTGAACATAACTTTTTGATATTGTCCATTGACGAACACTCTGCATTGCCAGTGATGTGCATTGATTGGTGTAATATTCCTCATCTTATGATTTCAGATGGTCTGCAATGCTGACTGTGTGATCAGCAATGTTGTGGCAAAATGGCCTGGCTCAGTCCATGACTCCAGAATCTTTCGGGCCTCTGAAATCTATCAGTGCCTATCACAAGGTAAGCCACACAACCCCTATTTATAACCATCATGGCTGTGTCAAGAATATCACTGTGTTTATGAGGTAGTAATGATGAGATTTTGTGTTGACAGGTGAATTCTCTGGTGTGTTGCTGGGAGACAGGGGTATGGCTGCCAGCCTTTTCTCCTGACACCTTTCACAGACCCCAGGAAGCACAGCAGGCCTACAACCATGCCCATGCCAGGACCAGGGCCAGAGTTGAAATGACCTTTGGCCTCCTGAAGGCACGCTTTCACTGCCTTCACAAATTAAGGGTCAGCCCTGTTAGGGCATGTGATATTACTGTGGCTTGTGCTGTCCTCCACAATGTGGCCTGCCTGAGGAAGGAGAGGGCCCCCAGAGTGCCACCAGCCATGGACTGGGACAATCCGGCAATCTTCCCTGATGACGACAGTGGTCGGCTGCTGAGGGACCAATATGTGTTGAATTATTTTAGTTAGTATGTGTGCTTTCAATTTTGGTTAAATATGTCCTGCGGTGGCAGAGGAATTTGGGTTTTTTGGGTTCGTTTTTGAACGAATTTGGCCTCTTATGATGTTTGTGCGGTATACTGTGTAATACAAGGCTGCAGGAGGCTACTGCATCCATTCATTTGTCTGTTCAGTTGATGTGTATGGATTTGTCCTGCATTTATTTTAGTGTGCAGACATGCAGGGTGTGTTATATACAGACCTTTGAATGTGTATGTATCATTTTGTATAATATGCTTGGATTCTGTGCTTTCCATCTTGTAGAGTCACTGACTTCAGTTTCGAAAGGAGCTGATGGTTTACCTGCTTTGTTTTGTCCTTATTCAATAAAGGAACATAATGTTACACATTGTGTTTTTATATTCATATGGAATGTGTATTTGTTTATATGACAGAGTACTAGGGCCACACTGAAGAAAAAGGATAAAGTCATACATTTATGAGGCTGGTTCTTTCTGCAGAAAAGCTACATATTGTTTTTACAGTTTTGATACTTATGACAATGTGATACTTAATATTCTGGCACATCAGCATGTCTTTGTTTATGAAACCATACTGAAGTACAATTTCACGAAATGCCCCACATCTGTCATTTTAACAACTGTCCTCCTTTAAAACAACTGGTTACAATATTATGACTTGTGTTTTTTCCCCTCTGTGGCCCTAATATTCTATCATTTTATATATAGCCTTATAGTCTATGGAAACTGTAAATTATCTAATGATAGCAACATCATCTAAAAATCATTTTTATCCAAAATCATTGAAATTAATGATCACAAACGTTTAAATAATAACAGTGGGTCTAGTTATATGTGATAACAATGTATAGTGAGCAGTGAAATAACTATTGGTTTCCATTTGTGGTGACTGCTGACTGACATTAGGGATGAGATTAAATAGATCCTGGAATTTAGCCTGGTCTGGAGCAGGCTAGCTCCACAGAATAAATCTCCATGGTAATTTATACCATAACATATCCTCCTGCCCCCTATCCATCTTTAGTGCAACCGGATTACGGATCAATTGAGCCAGGATCACCAAGATATCCTGGCTTAATCCCTTGTCCTAGTTTTGTGCAACAGGCCCCTGTAGTATGAACCAGTCAGATTAACGTTTTAGTGTTGGTATTTAGTTCCCTGTAGTATGAACCAGTCAGATGAACGTTTTGGTATTTAGTTCCCTGTAGTATGAACCAGTCAGATGAACGTTTTAGTGTTTTGGTATTTAGTTCCCTGTAGTATGAACCAGTCAGATGAACATTTTAGTGTTTTGGTATTTAGTTCCTTGTAGTATGAACCAGTCAGATGAACGTTTTGGTATTTAGTTCCCTGTAGTATGAACCAGTCAAATGAACGTTTTGGTATTTAGTTCCCTGTAGTACAAACCAGTCAGATGAACGTTTTGGTATTTAGTTCCCTGTAGTACGAACCAGTCAGATGAATGTTTTAGTGTTTTGGTATTTAGTTCCCTGTAGTACGAACCAGTCAGATTAATGTTTTGGTATTTACTTCCCTGTAGTATGAACCAGTCAGATGAGCGTTTTAGTGTTTTGGTATTTAGTTCCCTGTAGTACGAACCAGTCAGATGAATATTTTGGTGTTTTGGTATTTAGTTCCCTGTACTAAGAACCAGTCAGATGAACATTTTGGTATTTAGTTCCCTGTAGTATGAACCAGTCAGATGAACGTTTTGGTATTTAGTTCCCTGTAGTGTATGAACCAGTCAGATGAACGTTTTGGTATTTATTTCCCTGTAGTATGAACCAGTCAGATGAACGTTTTGGTATTTAGTTCCCTGTAGTATGAACCAGTCAGATGAACGTTTTGGTATTTAGTTCCCTGTAGTATGAACCAGTCAGATTAACGTTTTAGTGTTGGTATTTAGTTCCCTGTAGTATGAACCAGTCAGATGAACGTTTTGGTATTTAGTTCCCTGTAGTATGAACCAGTCAAATGAACGTTTTGGTATTTAGTTCCCTGTAGTACAAACCAGTCAGATGAACGTTTTGGTATTTAGTTCCCTGTAGTACGAACCAGTCAGATGAATGTTTTAGTGTTTTGGTATTTAGTTCCCTGTAGTACGAACCAGTCAGATGAACGTTTTGGTATTTAGTTCCCTGTAGTACGAACCAGTCAGATTAATGTTTTGGTATTTACTTCCCTGTAGTATGAACCAGTCAGATGAGCGTTTTAGTGTTTTGGTATTTAGTTCCCTGTAGTACGAACCAGTCAGATGAATGTTTTGGTGTTTTGGTATTTAGTTCCCTGTACTAAGAACCAGTCAGATGAACATTTTTTTGGTATTTAGTTCCCTGTAGTATGAACCAGTCAGATGAACGTTTTAGTGTTTTTAGTTCCCTGTAGTATGAACCAGTCAGATGAACGTTTTGGTATTTAGTTCCCTGTAGTATGAACCAGTCAGATGAACGTTTTGGTATTTAGTTCCCTGTAGTATGAACCAGTCAGATGAACGTTTTGGTATTTAGTTCCCTGTAGTATGAACCAGTCAGATGAACGTTTTGGTATTTAGTTCCCTGTAGTATGAACCAGTCAGATTAACGTTTTGTGTTGGTATTTAGTTCCCTGTAGTATGAACCAGTCAGATGAACGTTTTGGTATTTAGTTCCCTGTAGTATGAACCAGTCAGATGAACGTTTTAGTGTTTTGTATTTAGTTCCCTGTAGTATGAACCAGTCAGATGAACGTTTTAGTGTTTTGGTATTTAGTTCCCTGTAGTATGAACCAGTCAGATGAACGTTTTAGTGTTGGTATTTAGTTCCCTGTAGTATGAACCAGTCAGATGAACGTTTTGGTATTTAGTTCCCTGTAGTATGAACCAGTCAGATGAACGTTTTGTGTTTTTAGTTCCCTGTAGTATGAACCAGTCAGATGAACATTTTAGTGTTTTGGTATTTAGTTCCCTGTAGTATGAACCAGTCAGATGAACGTTTTAGTGTTTTGGTATTTAGTTCCTGTAGTATGAACCAGTCAGATGAACGTTTTGGTTTTGGTATTTAGTTCCCTGTAGTATGAACCAGTCAGATGAACGTTTTGGTATTTAGTTCCTGTAGTATGAACCAGTCAGATGAACGCTTTAGTTTTTGGTATTTAGTTCCTGTAGTATGAACCAGTCAGATGAACGTTTTGGTATTTAGTTCCCTGTAGTTCCAGTCAGATGAACGCTTTTAGTGTTTTGGTATTTAGTTCCCTGTAGTATGAACCAGTCAGATGAACGTTTTAGTGTTTTGGTATTTAGTTCCCTGTAGTATGAACCAGTCAGATGAACATTTTAGTGTTTTGGTATTTAGTTCCCTGTAGTAGAACCAGTCAGATGAACATTTTAGTTTTGGTATTTAGTTCCCTGTAGTATGAACCAGTCAGATGAACGCTTTTGATTTAGTTCGTTTTCAGGTTTTGGTATTTAGTTCCCTGTAGTATGAACCAGTCAGATGAACGTTTTAGTGTTTTGGTATTTAGTTCCCTGTAGTATGAACCAGTCAGATGAACGTTTTAGTGTTTTGGTATTTAGTTCCCTGTAGTATGAACCAGTCAGATGAACGTTTTGGTATTTAGTTCCCTGAACCAGTCAGATGAACGTTTTGGTATTTAGTTCCCTGTAGTACCAGTCAGATGAACGTTTTAGTGTTTTGGTATTTAGTTCCCTGTAGTATGAACCAGTCAGATGAACGTTTTGGTATTTAGTTCCCTGTAGTATAACCAGTCAGATTAGTTTTTGGTATTTAGTTCCCTGTAGTATGAACCAGTCAGATGAACCATTTAGTTCCCTGTAGTATTCAGATGAACGTTTTTGGTATTTAGTTCCCTGTAGTATGAACCAGTCAGATGAACGTTTTGGTATTTAGTTCCCTGTAGTATGAACCAGTCAGATGAACGTTTTGGTATTTAGTTCCCTGTAGTATGAACCAGTCAGATGAACGCTTTTTGGTATTTAGTTCCCTGTAGTATGAACCAGTCAGATGAACGTTTTAGTGTTTTAGGTATTTAGTTCCTGTAGTATGAACCAGTCAGATGAACGTTTTAGTGTTTTGGTATTTAGTTCCCTGTAGTATGAACCAGTCAGATGAACATTTTAGTGTTTTGGTATTTAGTTCCCTGTAGTATGAACCAGTCAGATGAACGTTTTGGTATTTAGTTCCCTGTAGTATGAACCAGTCAGATAACGTTTTGTTGGTATTTAGTTCCCTGTAGTATGAACCAGTCAGATGAACGTTTTGGTATTTAGTTCCCTGTAGTATAACCAGTCAGATGAATGTTTTAGTGTTTTGGTATTTAGTTCCCTGTAGTATGAACCAGTCAGATGAACGTTTTGGTATTTAGTTCCCTGTAGTACGAACCAGTCAGATTAATGTTTTGGTATTTACTTCCCTGTAGTATGAACCAGTCAGATGAGCGTTTTAGTGTTTTGGTATTTAGTTCCCTGTAGTACGAACCAGTCAGATGAATGTTTTGGTATTTAGTTCCCTGTAGTACGAACCAGTCAGATGAACGTTTTGGTTTTGGTATTTAGTTCCCTGTAGTATGAACCAGTCAGATGAACGTTTTGGTATTTAGTTCCTGTAGTATGAACCAGTCAGATGAACGTTTTGGTATTTAGTTCCCTGTAGTATGAACCAGTCAGATTAACGTTTTAGTGTTGGTATTTAGTTCCCTGTAGTATGAACCAGTCAGATGAACGCTTTTAGTTTTAGTTCCCTGTAGTATGAACCAGTCAGATGAACGTGTTTGGTATTTAGTTCCCTGTAGTATGAACCAGTCAGATGAACGTTTTTTTTGGTATTTAGTTCCTGTAGTATGAACCAGTCAGATGAACGTTTTGGTATTTAGTTCCCTGTAGTATGAACCAGTCAGATGAACGTTTTTAGTTCCTGTAGTATGAACCAGTCAGATGAACGTTTTGGTATTTAGTTCCCTGTAGTATGAACCAGTCAGATGAACGTTTTAGTGTTTTGGTATTTAGTTCCCTGTAGTATGAACCAGTCAGATGAACGTTTTGGTATTTAGTTCCCTGTAGTATGAACCAGTCAGATGAACGTTTTAGTGTTTTGGTATTTAGTTCCCTGTAGTATGAACCAGTCAGATGAACATTTTAGTGTTTTGGTATTTAGTTCCCTGTAGTATGAACCAGTCAGATGAACGTTTTGGTATTTAGTTCCCTGTAGTATGAACCAGTCAGATGAACGTTTTGGTATTTAGTTCCTGTAGTATGAACCAGTCAGATGAACGTTTTGGTATTTAGTTCCCTGTAGTACCCAGTCAGATGAACATTTTAGTGTTTTGGTATTTAGTTCCCTGTAGTATGAACCAGTCAGATGAACGTTTTGGTATTTAGTTCCTGTAGTATGAACCAGTCAGATGAACGTTTTGTGTTTTGGTTTAGTTCCCTGTAGTATGAACCAGTCAGATGAACGTTTTGGTATTTAGTTCCAGTCAGATGTTTTGGTATTTAGTTGAACCAGTCAGATGAACGTTTTGGTATTTAGTTCCCTGTAGTATGAACCAGTCAGATGAACGTTTTGGTTTTGGTATTTATTCCCTGTTATTCAGATGTTTTGGTATTTAGTTCCCTGTAGTATGAACCAGTCAGATGAACGTTTTGGTATTTAGTTTGTAGTATGAACCAGTCAGATGAACGTTTTGGTATTTAGTTCCCTGTAGTATGAACCAGTCAGATGAACGTTTTGGTATTTAGTTCCTGTAGTATGAACCAGTCAGATGAACGTTTTTGGTATTTAGTTCCTGTAACCAGTCAGATGAACGTTTTGGTATTTAGTTCCTGTAGTATGAACCAGTCAGATGAATGTTTTGGTATTTAGTTCCTGTAGTATGAACCAGTCAGATGAACGTTTTAGTGTTTTGGTATTTAGTTCCCTGTAGTATGAACCAGTCAGATGAACATTTTAGTGTTTTGGTTTTGGTATTTAGTTCCCTGTAGTATGAACCAGTCAGATGAACGTTTTGGTATTTAGTTCCCTGTAGTATGAACCAGTCAGATGAACGTTTTGGTATTTAGTTCCTGTAGTATGAACCAGTCAGATGAACGTTTTGGTATTTAGTTCCCTGTTTTCAGTGAACGTTTTGGTATTTAGTTCCTGTAGTATGAACCAGTCAGATGAACGTTTTGGTATTTAGTTCCCTGTAGTATGAACCAGTCAGATGAACATTTTAGTGTTTTTGGTATTTAGTTCCCTGTAGTATGAACCAGTCAGATGAACGTTTTGGTATTTAGTTCCCTGTAGTATGAACCAGTCAGATGAACGTTTTAGTGTTTTGGTATTTAGTTCCCTGTAGTATGAACCAGTCAGATGAACGTTTTGGTATTTAGTTCCCTGTAGTATGAACCAGTCAGATGAACGTTTTGGTATTTAGTTCCTGTAGTATGAACCAGTCAGATGAGCGTTTTAGTGTTTTGGTATTTAGTTCCCTGTAGTATGAACCAGTCAGATGAACGTTTTGGTATTTAGTTCCCTGTAGTATGAACCAGTCAGATGAACATTTTTGGTATTTAGTTCCCTGTAGTATGAACCAGTCAGATGAACGTTTTGGTAGTTCCCTGTATTTCAGATGAACGTTTTGGTATTTAGTTCCCTGTAGTATGAACCAGTCAGATGAACGTTTTGGTATTTAGTTCCTGTAGTATGAACCAGTCAGATGAACGTTTTGGTTTTGGTATTTAGTTCCCTGTAGTATGAACCAGTCAGATGAACGTTTTGGTATTTAGTTCCCTGTAGTATGAACCAGTCAGATTAACGTTTTGGTATTTAGTTCCCTGTAGTATGAACCAGTCAGATTAACGTTTTAGTGTTTTGGTATTTAGTTCCCTGTAGTATGAACCAGTCAGATGAACGTTTTGTGTTTTGGTATTTAGTTCCTGTAGTATGAACCAGTCAGATGAACGTTTTTAGTGTATTTAGTTCCCTGTAGTATGAACCAGTCAGATGAACGTTTTGGTATTTAGTTCCCTGTAGTATGAACCAGTCAGATGAACGTTTTGGTATTTAGTTCCCTGTAGTATGAACCAGTCAGATGAACATTTTAGTGTTTTGGTATTTAGTTCCCTGTAGTATGAACCAGTCAGATGAACATTTTAGTGTTTTGGTATTTAGTTCCCTGTAGTATGAACCAGTCAGATGAACGTTTTAGTGTTTTGGTATTTAGTTCCCTGTAGTATGAACCAGTCAGATGAACGTTTTGGTATTTAGTTCTCTGTAGTATGAACCAGTCAGATGAACGTTTTAGTGTTTTGGTATTTAGTTCCCTGTAGTACGAACCAGTCAGATGAACGTTTTAGTGTTTTGGTATTTAGTTCCCTGTAGTATGAACCAGTAAGATGAACGTTTTAGTGTTTTGGTATTTAGTTCCCTGTAGTACGAACCAGTCAGATGAACGTTTTAGTGTTTTGGTATTTAGTTCCCTGTACTAAGAACCAGTCAGATTAACGTTTTGGTATTTAGTTCCCTGTAGTATGAACCAGTCAGATGAACGTTTTGGTATTTTAGTTCCCTGTAGTATGAACCAGTCAGATGAACGTTTTAGTGTTTTGGTATTTAGTTCCCTGTAGTATGAACCAGTCAAATGAACGTTTTGGTATTTAGTTCCCTGTAGTACAAACCAGTCAGATGAACGTTTTGGTATTTAGTTCCCTGTAGTACGAACCAGTCAGATGAACGTTTTAGTGTTTTGGTATTTAGTTCCCTGTAGTACGAACCAGTCAGATGAACGTTTTGGTATTTAGTTCCCTGTTGTACGAACCAGTCAGATTAATGTTTTGGTGTTTACTTCCCTGTAGTATGAACCAGTCAGATGAGCGTTTTAGTGTTTTGGTATTTAGTTCCCTGTAGTACGAACCAGTCAGATGAATGTTTTGGTATTTAGTTCCAGTCCGAACCAGTCAGATGAACGTTTTAGTGTTTTGGTATTTAGTTCCCTGTACTAAGAACCAGTCAAATGAACATTTTGGTATTTAGTTCCCTGTAGTATGAACCAGTCAGATGAACGTTTTGGTATTTAGTTCCCTGTAGTATGAACCAGTCAGATGAACGTTTTGGTATTTAGTTCCCTGTAGTATGAACCAGTCAGATGAACGTTTTAGTGTTTTGGTATTTAGTTCCCTGTAGTATGAACCAGTCAGATGAACATTTTAGTGTTTTGGTATTTAGTTCCCTGTAGTATGAACCAGTCAGATGAACATTTTAGTGTTTTGGTATTTAGTTCCCTGTAGTATGAACCAGTCAGATGAACGTTTTGGTATTTAGTTCCCTGTAGTACGAACCAGTCAGATGAATGTTTTAGTGTTTTGGTATTTAGTTCCCTGTAGTACGAACCAGTCAGATGAACGTTTTGGTATTTAGTTCCCTGTAGTACGAACCAGTCAGATTAATGTTTTGGTATTTACTTCCCTGTAGTATGAACCAGTCAGATGAGCGTTTTAGTGTTTTGGTATTTAGTTCCCTGTAGTACGAACCAGTCAGATGAATGTTTTGGTGTTTTGGTATTTAGTTCCCTGTACTAAGAACCAGTCAGATGAACGTTTTGGTATTTAGTTCCCTGTAGTGTATGAACCAGTCAGATGAACGTTTTGGTATTTATTTCCCTGTAGTATGAACCAGTCAGATGAACGTTTTGGTATTTAGTTCCCTGTAGTATGAACCAGTCAGATTAACGTTTTAGTGTTGGTATTTAGTTCCCTGTAGTATGAACCAGTCAGATGAACGTTTTGGTATTTAGTTCCCTGTAGTATGAACCAGTCAGATTAACGTTTTAGTGTTTTGGTATTTAGTTCCCTGTAGTATGAACCAGTCAGATGAACGTTTTAGTGTTTTGGTATTTAGTTCCCTGTAGTATGAACCAGTCAGATGAACGTTTTAGTGTCGGTATTTAGTTCCCTGTAGTATGAACCAGTCAGATTAACGTTTTGGTATTTAGTTCCCTGTAGTATGAACCAGTCAGATGAACGTTTTGGTATTTAGTTCCCTGTAGTATGAACCAGTCAGATGAACATTTTAGTGTTTTGGTATTTAGTTCCCTGTAGTATGAACCAGTCAGATGGACATTTTAGTGTTTTGGTATTTAGTTCCCTGTAGTATGAACCAGTCAGATGAACGTTTTGGTATTTAGTTCCCTGTAGTATGAACCAGTCAGATGAACGTTTTGGTATTTAGTTCCCTGTAGTATGAACCAGTCAGATGAACGTTTTAGTGTTTTGGTATTTAGTTCCCTGTAGTATGAACCAGTCAAATGAACATTTTGGTATTTAGTTCCTGTAGTACGAACCAGTCAGATGAACGTTTTGGTATTTAGTTCCTGTAATATGAACCAGTCAGATGAACGTTTTGGTATTTAGTTCCCTGTAGTACGAACCAGTCAGATGAACGTTTTAGTGTTTTGGTATTTAGTTCCCTGTAGTATGAACCAGTCAGATGAACGTTTTGGTATTTAGTTCTCTGTAGTATGAACCAGTCAGATGAACGTTTTAGTGTTTTGGTATTTAGTTCCCTGTAGTACGAACCAGTCAGATGAACGTTTTGGTATTTAGTTTCCTGTAGTACGAACCAGTCAGATTAATGTTTTGGTATTTACTTCCCTGTAGTATGAACCAGTCAGATGAGCGTTTTAGTGTTTTGGTATTTAGTTCCCTGTAGTACGAACCAGTCAGATGAATGTTTTGGTATTTAGTTCCCTGTAGTACCCAGTCAGATGAATGTTTTGGTATTTAGTTCCCTGTAGTCAGATGAACGTTTTAGTGTTTTGGTATTTAGTTCCTGTACTAAGAACCAGTCAAATGAACATTTTGGTATTTAGTTCCTGTAGTATGAACCAGTCAAATGAACATTTTGGTATTTAGTTCCCTGTAGTATGAACCAGTCAGATGAACGTTTTGGTATTTAGTTCCCTGTAGTATGAACCAGTCAGATGAACGTTTTGGTATTTAGTTCCCTGTAGTATGAACCAGTCAGATGAACGTTTTAGTGTTTTGGTATTTAGTTCCCTGTAGTATGAACCAGTCAGATGAACGTTTTAGTGTTGGTATTTAGTTCCCTGTATTCAGATGAATGTTTTGGTATTTAGTTCCTGTAGTATGAACCAGTCAGATGAATGTTTTGGTATTTAGTTCCCTGTAGTATGAACCAGTCAGATGAACGTTTTGTGTTTTGGTATTTAGTTCCCTGTACTAAGAACCAGTCAAATGAACATTTTGGTATTTAGTTCCCTGTAGTATGAACCAGTCAGATGAACGTTTTGGTATTTAGTTCCCTGTAGTATGAACCAGTCAGATGAACGTTTTGGTATTTAGTTCCCTGTAGTATGAACCAGTCAGATGAACGTTTTGGTATTTAGTTCCTGTAGTATGAACCAGTCAGATGAACGTTTTAGTGTTGGTATTTAGTTCCTGTAGTTCCAGTCAGATGAACGTTTTGGTATTTAGTTCCAGTCAGATGAACGTTTTAGTGTTTTGTATTTAGTTCCCTGTAGTATGAACCAGTCAGATGAACGTTTTGGTATTTAGTTCCTGTAGTATGAACCAGTCAGATGAACGTTTTAGTGTTTTAGTTCCCTGTAGTGAACCAGTCAGATGAACGTTTTGGTATTTAGTTCCTGTATAACCAGTTTTTTGGTATTTAGTTCCCTGTAGTATGAACCAGTCAGATGAACGTTTTGGTATTTAGTTCCTGTAGTATGAACCAGTCAGATGAACGTTTTGGTATTTAGTTCCCTGTAGTATGAACCAGTCAGATGAACGTTTTGGTATTTAGTTCGTTTTCAGGTATTTAGTTCCCTGTAGTATGAACCAGTCAGATGAACGTTTTGGTATTTAGTTCCCTGTAGTATGAACCAGTCAGATGAACGTTTTGGTATTTAGTTCCCTGTAGTATGAACCAGTCAGATGAACGTTTTGGTATTTAGTTCCCTGTAGTATGAACCAGTCAGATGAACGTTTTAGTGTTTTGGTATTTAGTTCCCTGTAGTATGAACCAGTCAGATGAACGTTTTAGTGTTTTGGTATTTAGTTCCCTGTAGTATGAACCAGTCAGATGAACGTTTTAGTGTTGGTATTTAGTTCCCTGTAGTACGAACCAGTCAGATGAATGTTTTGGTATTTAGTTCCCTGTAGTACGAACCAGTCAGATGAATGTTTTGGTATTTAGTTCCCTGTATTACGAACCAGTCAGATGAACGTTTTAGTGTTTTGGTATTTAGTTCCCTGTACTAAGAACCAGTCAAATGAACATTTTGTTTTAGTTCCCTGTAGTATGAACCAGTCAGATGAACGTTTTGGTATTTAGTTCCCTGTAGTATGAACCAGTCAGATGAACGTTTTGGTATTTAGTTCCCTGTAGTATGAACCAGTCAGATGAACGTTTTGGTATTTAGTTCCCTGTAGTATGAACCAGTCAGATTAACGTTTTAGTGTTGGTATTTAGTTCCCTGTAGTATGAACCAGTCAGATGAACGTTTTGGTATTTAGTTCCTGTAGTATGAACCAGTCAGATGAACGTTTTAGTGTTTTGGTATTTAGTTCCTGTAGTATGAACCAGTCAGATGAACGTTTTAGTGTTTTGGTATTTAGTTCCCTGTAGTATGAACCAGTCAGATGAACGTTTTAGTGTTGGTATTTAGTTCCCTGTAGTATGAACCAGTCAGATGAACGTTTTGGTATTTAGTTCCCTGTAGTATGAACCAGTCAGATGAACGTTTTGGTATTTAGTTCCCTGTAGTATGAACCAGTCAGATGAACATTTTAGTGTTTTGGTATTTAGTTCCCTGTAGTATGAACCAGTCAGATGAACATTTTAGTGTTTTGGTATTTAGTTCCCTGTAGTATGAACCAGTCAGATGAACGTTTTGGTATTTAGTTCCCTGTAGTATGAACCAGTCAAATGAACGTTTTGGTATTTAGTTCCCTGTAGTACAAACCAGTCAGATGAACGTTTTGGTATTTAGTTCCCTGTAGTACGAACCAGTCAGATGAACGTTTTGGTATTTAGTTCCCTGTAGTACGAACCAGTCAGATTAATGTTTTGGTATTTACTTCCCTGTAGTATGAACCAGTCAGATGAGCGTTTTAGTGTTTTGGTATTTAGTTCCCTGTAGTACGAACCAGTCAGATGAACGTTTTGGTATTTAGTTCCCTGTAGTACGAACCAGTCAGATGAACTTTTTAGTGTTTTGGTATTTAGTTCCCTGTAGTATGAACCAGTCAGATGAACGTTTTGGTATTTAGTTCCCTGTAGTATGAACCAGTCAGATGAACGTTTTGGTATTTAGTTCCCTGTAGTATGAACCAGTCAGATGAACGTTTTAGTGTTGGTATTTAGTTCCCTGTAGTATGAACCAGTCAGATGAACGTTTTGGTATTTAGTTCCCTGTAGTATGAACCAGTCAGATTAATGTTTTGGTATTTAGTTCCCTGTAGTACAAACCAGTCAGATTAACGTTTTGGTATTTAGTTCCCTGTAGTATGAACCAGTCAGATGAACGTTTTGGTATTTAGTTCCCTGTAGTATGAACCAGTCAGATGAACGTTTTGGTATTTAGTTCCCTGTAGTATGAACCAGTCAGATGAACGTTTTAGTGTTTTGGTATTTAGTTCCCTGTAGTATGAACCAGTCAGATGAACGTTTTAGTGTTTTGGTATTTAGTTCCCTGTAGTATGAACCAGTCAGATGAACGTTTTGGTATTTAGTTCCCTGTAGTATGAACCAGTCAGATGAACGTTTTGGTATTTAGTTCCCTGTAGTATGAACCAGTCAGATGAACGTTTTGGTATTTAGTTCCCTGTAGTATGAACCAGTCAGATGAACGTTTTAGTGTTTTGGTATTTAGTTCCCTGTAGTATGAACCAGTCAAATGAACGTTTTGGTATTTAGTTCCCTGTAGTACGAACCAGTCAGATGAACGTTTTGGTATTTAGTTCCCTGTAGTACGAACCAGTCAGATGAACGTTTTGGTATTTAGTTCCCTGTAGTACGAACCAGTCAGATGAACGTTTTAGTGTTTTGGTATTTAGTTCCTGTAGTATGAACCAGTCAGATGAACGTTTTGGTATTTAGTTCCTGTAGTATGAACCAGTCAGATGAACGTTTTGGTATTTAGTTCCCTGTAGTATGAACCAGTCAGATGAACGTTTTGGTATTTAGTTCCCTGTAGTATGAACCAGTCAGATGAACGTTTTGGTATTTAGTTCCCTGTAGTATGAACCAGTCAGATGAACGTTTTGGTATTTAGTTCCCTGTAGTATGAACCAGTCAGATGAACGTTTTGGTATTTAGTTCGCTTTAGTGTTTTGGTATTTAGTTCCCTGTAGTATGAACCAGTCAGATGAACGCGTGTTTTGGTATTTAGTTCCTGTAGTATGAACCAGTCAGATGAACGTTTTAGTGTTTTGGTATTTAGTTCCCTGTAGTATGAACCAGTCAGATGAACGTTTTGGTATTTAGTTCCCTGTAGTATGAACCAGTCAGATGAACGTTTTGGTATTTAGTTCCTGTAGTATGAACCAGTCAGATGAACGTTTTAGTGTTGGTATTTAGTTCCCTGTAGTATGAACCAGTCAGATGAACGTTTTGGTATTTAGTTCCCTGTAGTATGAACCAGTCAGATTAATGTTTTGGTATTTAGTTCCCTGTAGTACAAACCAGTCAGATTAACGTTTTGGTATTTAGTTCCCTGTAGTACGAACCAGTCAGATGAATGTTTTGGTATTTAGTTCCCTGTAGTACGAACCAGTCAGATGAACGTTTTAGTGTTTTGGTATTTAGTTCCCTGTACTAAGAACCAGTCAGATTAACGTTTTGGTATTTAGTTCCCTGTAGTATGAACCAGTCAGATGAACGTTTTGGTATTTAGTTCCCTGTAGTATGAACCAGTCAGATGAACGTTTTGGTATTTAGTTCCCTGTAGTATGAACCAGTCAGATGAACGTTTTGGTATTTAGTTCCCTGTAGTATGAACCAGTCAGATGAACATTTTAGTGTTTTGGTATTTAGTTCCCTGTAGTATGAACCAGTCAGATGAACGTTTTGGTATTTAGTTCGCTGTAGTATGAACCAGTCAGATGAACGTTTTGGTATTTAGTTCCCTGTAGTATGAACCAGTCAGATGAACGTTTTAGTGTTTTGGTATTTAGTTCCCTGTACTAAGAACCAGTCAGATGAACGTTTTGGTATTTAGTTCCCTGTAGTATGAACCAGTCAGATGAACGTTTTGGTATTTAGTTCCCTGTAGTATGAACCAGTCAGATGAACGTTTTGGTATTTAGTTCCCTGTAGTATGAACCAGTCAGATGAACGTTTTAGTGTTGGTATTTAGTTCCCTGTAGTATGAACCAGTCAGATGAACGTTTTAGTGTTGGTATTTAGTTCCCTGTAGTATGAACCAGTCAGATGAACGTTTTGGTATTTAGTTCCCTGTAGTATGAACCATTCAGATGAACGTTTTGGTATTTAGTTCCCTGTAGTATGAACCAGTCAGATGAACGTTTTGCTATTTAGTTCCCTGTAGTATGACCCAGTCAGATGAACGTTTTGGTATTTAGTTCCCTATAGTATGAACCAGTCAGATGAACGTTTTGGTATTTAGTTCCCTGTAGTATGAACCAGTCAGATGAACATTTTAGTGTTTTGGTATTTAGTTTCCTGTAGTATGAACCAGTCAGATGAACGTTTTGGTATTTAGTTCCCTGTAGTATGAACCATTCAGATGAACGTTTTGGTATTTAGTTCCCTGTAGTATGAACCAGTCAGATGAACGTTTTGGTATTTAGTTCCCTGTAGTATGACCCAGTCAGATGAACGTTTTGCTATTTAGTTCCCTGTAGTATGACCCAGTCAGATGAACGTTTTGGTATTTAGTTCCCTGTAGTATGAACCAGTCAGATGAACGTTTTGGTATTTAGTTCCCTGTAGTATGAACCAGTCAGATGAACATTTTAGTGTTTTGGTATTTAGTTTCCTGTAGTATGAACCAGTCAGATGAACGTTTTGGTATTTAGTTCGCTGTAGTATGAACCAGTCAGATGAACGTTTTGGTATTTAGTTCCCTGTAGTATGAACCAGTCAGATGAACGTTTTGGTATTTAGTTCCTGTAGTATTCAGATGAACGTTTCGCTATTTAGTTCCCTGTAGTATGAACCAGTCAGATGAACGTTTTGGTATTTAGTTCCTGTAGTATGAACCAGTCAGATGAACGTTTTGGTATTTAGTTCCCTGTAGTATGAACCAGTCAGATGAACATTTTAGTGTTTTGGTATTTAGTTTCCTGTAGTATGAACCAGTCAGATGAACGCGGTTTTAGTTCCCTGTAGTATGAACCAGTCAGATGAACGCTTTTGGTATTTAGTTCCCTGTAGTATGAACCAGTCAGATGAACGTTTTGGTATTTAGTTCCCTGTAGTATGAACCAGTCAGATGAACGTTTTGGTATTTAGTTCCCTGTAGTATGAACCAGTCAGATGAACGTTTTGGTATTTAGTTCCCTGTAGTATGAACCAGTCAGATGAACATTTTAGTGTTTTGGTATTTAGTTTCCTGTAGTATGAACCAGTCAGATGAACGTTTTGGTATTTAGTTCGCTGTAGTATGAACCAGTCAGATGAACGTTTTGGTATTTAGTTCCCTGTAGTATGAACCAGTCAGATGAACGTTTTGGTATTTAGTTCCCTGTAGTATGAACCAGTCAGATGAACGTTTTGGTATTTAGTGTTTTGATTATTTAGTTCCCTGTAGTATCAGATGAACCAGTCAGATGAGCGTTTTAGTGTTTTGGTATTTAGTTCCCTGTAGTATGAACCAGTCAGATGAATGTTTTGGTATTTAGTTCCCTGTAGTATGAACCAGTCAGATGAACGTTTTAGTGTTTTGGTATTTAGTTCCCTGTAGTATGAACCAGTCAGATGAACGTTTTGGTATTTAGTTCCCTGTAGTATGAACCAGTCAGATGAACGTTTTAGGTGTTTTGGTATTTAGTTCCCTGTAGTATGAACCAGTCAGATGAACGTTTTAGTGTTGGTATTTAGTTCCCTGTAGTATGAACCAGTCAGATGAACGTTTTGGTATTTAGTTCCCTGTTATGAACCAGTCAGATGAAATGTTTTGGTATTTAGTTCCCTGTAGTATGAACCAGTCAGATGAACGTTTTAGTGTTTTGGTATTTAGTTCCTGTAGTATGAACCAGTCAGATGAACGTTTTGGTATTTAGTTCCCTGTAGTATGAACCAGTCAGATGAACGTTTTGGTATTTAGTTCCCTGTAGTATGAACCAGTCAGATGAACGTTTTGGTATTTAGTTCCCTGTAGTATGAACCAGTCAGATGAACGTTTTGTGTTTTGGTATTTAGTTCCCTGTAGTATGAACCAGTCAGATGAACGTGTTTTGGTATTTAGTTCCCTGTAGTATGAACCAGTCAGATGAACGTTTTAGTGTTTTGGTATTTAGTTCCCTGTAGTATGAACCAGTCAGATGAACGTTTTGGTATTTAGTTCTCTGTAGTATGAACCAGTCAGATGAACGTTTTAGTGTTTTGGTATTTAGTTCCCTGTAGTACGAACCAGTCAGATGAACGTTTTAGTGTTTTGGTATTTAGTTCCCTGTAGTATGAACCAGTAAGATGAACGTTTTAGTGTTTTGGTATTTAGTTCCCTGTAGTACGAACCAGTCAGATGAACGTTTTAGTGTTTTGGTATTTAGTTCCCTGTACTAAGAACCAGTCAGATGAACGTTTTGGTATTTAGTTCCCTGTAGTATGAACCAGTCAGATGAACGTTTTGGTATTTAGTTCCCTGTAGTATGAACCAGTCAGATGAACGTTTTAGTGTTTTGGTATTTAGTTCCTGTAGTATGAACCAGTCAGATGAACGTTTTGGTATTTAGTTCCCTTAGTACAAACCAGTCAGATTTTGGTATTTAGTTCCCTGTAGTATGAACCAGTCAGATGAACGTTTTAGTGTTTTGGTTTTAGTTCCCTGTAGTATGAACCAGTCAGATGAACGTTTTGGTATTTAGTTCCCTGTAGTATTAATGAACCAGTCAGATGAAGTGTTTTGGTATTTAGTTTTCAGATGAATGGTATTTAGTTCCCTGTAGTATGAACCAGTCAGATGAACGCTTTAGTGTTTTGGTATTTAGTTCCCTGTACTAAGAACCAGTCAAATGAACGTTTTGGTATTTAGTTCCTGTAGTATGAACCAGTCAGATGAACGTTTTGAACCAGTCAGATGAACGTTTTGGTATTTAGTTCCTGTAGTATGAACCAGTCAGATGAACGTTTTAGTGTTTTGGTATTTAGTTCCTGTAGTATGAACCAGTCAGATGAACGTTTTAGTGTTTTGGTATTTAGTTCCCTGTAGTATGAACCAGTCAGATGAACGTTTTAGTGTTTTGGTATTTAGTTCCCTGTAGTATGAACCAGTCAGATGAACGTTTTGGTATTTAGTTCCCTGTAGTATGAACCAGTCAGATGAATGTTTTAGTGTTTTGGTATTTAGTTCCCTGTAGTACGAACCAGTCAGATGAACGTTTTGGTATTTAGTTCCCTGTAGTATGAACCAGTCAGATTAATGTTTTGGTATTTAGTTCCCTGTAGTATGAACCAGTCAGATGAATTTTAGTGTTTTGGTATTTAGTTCCCTGTAGTATGAACCAGTCAGATGAATGTTTTGGTGTTTTGGTATTTAGTTCCCTGTACTAAGAACCAGTCAGATGAACGTTTTGGTATTTAGTTCCCTGTAGTATGAACCAGTCAGATGAACGTTTTGGTATTTATTTCCTGTAGTTTTTTTGGTATTTAGTTCCCTGTAGTATGAACCAGTCAGATGAACGTTTTGTGTTGGTATTTAGTTCCCTGTAGTATGAACCAGTCAGATGAACGTTTTGGTATTTAGTTCCCTGTAGTATGAACCAGTCAGATGAACGTTTTAGTGTTTTGGTATTTAGTTCCCTGTAGTATGAACCAGTCAGATGAACGTTTTAGTGTTTTGTATTTAGTTCATGAACCAGTCAGATGAACGCTTTAGTGTTTTGGTATTTAGTTCCCTGTAGTATGAACCAGTCAGATGAACGTTTTGGTATTTAGTTCCCTGTAGTATGAACCAGTCAGATGAACGTTTTGATTTAGTTCCTGTAGTACCAGTTTTTTAGTGTTTTGGTATTTAGTTCCTGTAGTATGAACCAGTCAGATGAACGTTTTAGTGTTTTGGTATTTAGTTCCCTGTAGTATGAACCAGTCAGATGAACGTTTTGGTATTTAGTTCCCTGTAGTATGAACCAGTCAGATGAACGTTTTGGTATTTAGTTCCTGTAGTATGAACCAGTCAGATGAACGTTTTAGTGTTTTGTATTTAGTTCCTGTAGTATGAACCAGTCAGATGAACGTTTTGGTATTTAGTTCCTGTAGTATGAACCAGTCAGATGAACGTTTTGGTATTTAGTTCCCTGTAGTATGAACCAGTCAGATGAACGTTTTGGTATTTAGTTCCCTGTAGTATGAACCAGTCAGATGAACGCGTTTTGGTATTTAGTTCCCTGTAGTATGAACCAGTCAGATGAACGTTTTGGTATTTAGTTCTCTGTAGTATGAACCAGTCAGATGAACGTTTTAGTGTTTTGGTATTTAGTTCCCTGTAGTACGAACCAGTCAGATGAACGTTTTGGTATTTAGTTTCCTGTAGTACGAACCAGTCAGATTAATGTTTTGGTATTTACTTCCCTGTAGTATGAACCAGTCAGATGAGCGTTTTAGTGTTTTGGTATTTAGTTCCCTGTAGTACGAACCAGTCAGATGAATGTTTTGGTATTTAGTTCCCTGTAGTACGAACCAGTCAGATGAATGTTTTGGTATTTAGTTCCCTGTAGTACGAACCAGTCAGATGAACGTTTTAGTGTTTTGGTATTTAGTTCCCTGTACTAAGAACCAGTCAAATGAACATTTTGGTATTTAGTTCCCTGTAGTATGAACCAGTCAGATGAACGTTTTGGTATTTAGTTCCCTGTAGTATGAACCAGTCAGATGAACGTTTTGGTATTTAGTTCCCTGTAGTATGAACCAGTCAGATGAACGTTTTAGTGTTTTGGTATTTAGTTCCCTGTAGTATGAACCAGTCAGATGAACGTTTTAGTGTTTTGGTATTTAGTTCCCTGTAGTATGAACCAGTCAGATGAACGTTTTAGTGTTGGTATTTAGTTCCCTGTAGTACGAACCAGTCAGATGAATGTTTTGGTATTTAGTTCCCTGTAGTACGAACCAGTCAGATGAATGTTTTGGTATTTAGTTCCCTGTAGTACGAACCAGTCAGATGAACGTTTTAGTGTTTTGGTATTTAGTTCCCTGTACTAAGAACCAGTCAAATGAACATTTTGGTATTTAGTTCCCTGTAGTATGAACCAGTCAGATGAACGTTTTGGTATTTAGTTCCCTGTAGTATGAACCAGTCAGATGAACGTTTTGGTATTTAGTTCCCTGTAGTATGAACCAGTCAGATGAACGTTTTGGTATTTAGTTCCCTGTAGTATGAACCAGTCAGATTAACGTTTTAGTGTTGGTATTTAGTTCCCTGTAGTATGAACCAGTCAGATGAACGTTTTGGTATTTAGTTCCCTGTAGTATGAACCAGTCAGATGAACGTTTTAGTGTTTTGGTATTTAGTTCCCTGTAGTATGAACCAGTCAGATGAACGTTTTGGTATTTAGTTCCCTGTAGTATGAACCAGTCAGATTAACGTTTTAGTGTTGGTATTTAGTTCCCTGTAGTATGAACCAGTCAGATGAACGTTTTGGTATTTAGTTCCCTGTACTAAGAACCAGTCAAATGAACATTTTGGTATTTAGTTCCCTGTAGTATGAACCAGTCAGATGAACGTTTTGGTATTTAGTTCCCTGTAGTATGAACCAGTCAGATGAACGTTTTGGTATTTAGTTCCCTGTAGTATGAACCAGTCAGATGAACGTTTTGGTATTTAGTTCCCTGTAGTATGAACCAGTCAGATTAACGTTTTAGTGTTGGTATTTAGTTCCCTGTAGTATGAACCAGTCAGATGAACGTTTTGGTATTTAGTTCCCTGTAGTATGAACCAGTCAGATGAACGTTTTGGTATTTAGTTCCCTGTAGTATGAACCAGTCAGATGAACGTTTTGGTATTTAGTTCCCTGTAGTATGAACCAGTCAGATGAACGTTTTGGTATTTAGTTCCCTGTAGTATGAACCAGTCAGATGAACGTTTTAGTGTTTTGGTATTTAGTTCCCTGTAGTATGAACCAGTCAGATGAACGTTTTAGTGTTGGTATTTAGTTCCCTGTAGTACGAACCAGTCAGATGAATGTTTTGGTATTTAGTTCCCTGTAGTACGAACCAGTCAGATGAATGTTTTGGTATTTAGTTCCCTGTAGTACGAACCAGTCAGATGAACGTTTTAGTGTTTTGGTATTTAGTTCCCTGTACTAAGAACCAGTCAAATGAACATTTTGGTATTTAGTTCCCTGTAGTATGAACCAGTCAGATGAACGTTTTGGTATTTAGTTCCCTGTAGTATGAACCAGTCAGATGAACGTTTTGGTATTTAGTTCCCTGTAGTATGAACCAGTCAGATGAACGTTTTGGTATTTAGTTCCCTGTAGTATGAACCAGTCAGATTAACGTTTTAGTGTTGGTATTTAGTTCCCTGTAGTATGAACCAGTCAGATGAACGTTTTGGTATTTAGTTCCCTGTAGTATGAACCAGTCAGATGAACGTTTTAGTGTTTTGGTATTTAGTTCCCTGTAGTATGAACCAGTCAGATGAACGTTTTAGTGTTTTGGTATTTAGTTCCCTGTAGTATGAACCAGTCAGATGAACGTTTTAGTGTTGGTATTTAGTTCCCTGTAGTATGAACCAGTCAGATGAACGTTTTGGTATTTAGTTCCCTGTAGTATGAACCAGTCAGATGAACGTTTTGGTATTTAGTTCCCTGTAGTATGAACCAGTCAGATGAACATTTTAGTGTTTTGGTATTTAGTTCCCTGTAGTATGAACCAGTCAGATGAACATTTTAGTGTTTTGGTATTTAGTTCCCTGTAGTATGAACCAGTCAGATGAACGTTTTGGTATTTAGTTCCCTGTAGTATGAACCAGTCAAATGAACGTTTTGGTATTTAGTTCCCTGTAGTACAAACCAGTCAGATGAACGTTTTGGTATTTAGTTCCCTGTAGTACGAACCAGTCAGATGAACGTTTTGGTATTTAGTTCCCTGTAGATTAATGTTTTGTATTTACTTCCCTGTAGTATGAACCAGTCAGATGAGCGTTTTAGTGTTTTGGTATTTAGTTCCCTGTAGTACGAACCAGTCAGATGAACGTTTTGGTATTTAGTTCCCTGTAGTACGAACCAGTCAGATGAACTTTTTAGTGTTTTGGTATTTAGTTCCCTGTAGTATGAACCAGTCAGATGAACGTTTTGGTATTTAGTTCCCTGTAGTATGAACCAGTCAGATGAACGTTTTGGTATTTAGTTCCCTGTAGTATGAACCAGTCAGATGAACGTTTTAGTGTTGGTATTTAGTTCCCTGTAGTATGAACCAGTCAGATGAACGTTTTGGTATTTAGTTCCCTGTAGTATGAACCAGTCAGATTAATGTTTTGGTATTTAGTTCCCTGTAGTACAAACCAGTCAGATTAACGTTTTGGTATTTAGTTCCCTGTAGTATGAACCAGTCAGATGAACGTTTTGGTATTTAGTTCCCTGTAGTATGAACCAGTCAGATGAACGTTTTGGTATTTAGTTCCCTGTAGTATGAACCAGTCAGATGAACGTTTTAGTGTTTTGGTATTTAGTTCCCTGTAGTATGAACCAGTCAGATGAACGTTTTAGTGTTTTGGTATTTAGTTCCCTGTAGTATGAACCAGTCAGATGAACGTTTTGGTATTTAGTTCCCTGTAGTATGAACCAGTCAGATGAACGTTTTGGTATTTAGTTCCCTGTAGTATGAACCAGTCAGATGAACGTTTTGGTATTTAGTTCCCTGTAGTATGAACCAGTCAGATGAACGTTTTAGTGTTTTGGTATTTAGTTCCCTGTAGTATGAACCAGTCAAATGAACGTTTTGGTATTTAGTTCCCTGTAGTACGAACCAGTCAGATGAACGTTTTGGTATTTAGTTCCCTGTAGTACGAACCAGTCAGATGAACGTTTTGGTATTTAGTTCCCTGTAGTACGAACCAGTCAGATGAACGTTTTAGTGTTTTGGTATTTAGTTCCCTGTAGTATGAACCAGTCAGATGAACGTTTTGGTATTTAGTTCCCTGTAGTATGAACCAGTCAGATGAACGTTTTGGTATTTAGTTCCCTGTAGTATGAACCAGTCAGATGAACGTTTTTTAGTTATTTAGTTCCCTGTAGTATGAACCAGTCAGATGAACGTTTTGGTATTTAGTTCCCTGTAGTATGAACCAGTCAGATGAACGTTTTGGTTCCCTGTAGTATGAACCAGTCAGATGAACGTTTTGGTATTTAGTTCCCTGTAGTATGAACCAGTCAGATGAACGTTTTAGTGTTGGTATTTAGTTCCCTGTAGTATGAACCAGTCAGATGAACGTTTTAGTGTTGGTATTTAGTTCCCTGTAGTATGAACCAGTCAGATGAACGTTTTAGTGTTTTGGTATTTAGTTCCCTGTAGTATGAACCAGTCAGATGAACGTTTTGGTATTTAGTTCCCTGTAGTATGAACCAGTCAGATGAACGTTTTGGTATTTAGTTCCCTGTAGTATGAACCAGTCAGATGAACGTTTTAGTGTTGGTATTTAGTTCCCTGTAGTATGAACCAGTCAGATGAACGTTTTGGTATTTAGTTCCCTGTAGTATGAACCAGTCAGATTAATGTTTTGGTATTTAGTTCCCTGTAGTACAAACCAGTCAGATTAACGTTTTGGTATTTAGTTCCCTGTAGTACGAACCAGTCAGATGAATGTTTTGGTATTTAGTTCCCTGTAGTACGAACCAGTCAGATGAACGTTTTAGTGTTTTGGTATTTAGTTCCCTGTACTAAGAACCAGTCAGATTAACGTTTTGGTATTTAGTTCCCTGTAGTATGAACCAGTCAGATGAACGTTTTGGTATTTAGTTCCCTGTAGTATGAACCAGTCAGATGAACGCGTTTGGTATTTAGTTCCCTGTAGTATGAACCAGTCAGATGAACGTTTTGGTATTTAGTTCCCTGTAGTATGAACCAGTCAGATGAACATTTTAGTGTTTTGGTATTTAGTTCCCTGTAGTATGAACCAGTCAGATGAACGTTTTGGTATTTAGTTCGCTGTAGTATGAACCAGTCAGATGAACGTTTTGGTATTTAGTTCCCTGTAGTATGAACCAGTCAGATGAACGTTTTAGTGTTTTGGTATTTAGTTCCCTGTACTAAGAACCAGTCAGATGAACGTTTTGGTATTTAGTTCCCTGTAGTATGAACCAGTCAGATGAACGTTTTGGTATTTAGTTCCCTGTAGTATGAACCAGTCAGATGAACGTTTTGGTATTTAGTTCCCTGTAGTATGAACCAGTCAGATGAACGTTTTAGTGTTGGTATTTAGTTCCCTGTAGTATGAACCAGTCAGATGAACGTTTTAGTGTTGGTATTTAGTTCCCTGTAGTATGAACCAGTCAGATGAACGTTTTGGTATTTAGTTCCCTGTAGTATGAACCATTCAGATGAACGTTTTGGTATTTAGTTCCCTGTAGTATGAACCAGTCAGATGAACGTTTTGCTATTTAGTTCCCTGTAGTATGACCCAGTCAGATGAACGTTTTGGTATTTAGTTCCCTATAGTATGAACCAGTCAGATGAACGTTTTGGTATTTAGTTCCCTGTAGTATGAACCAGTCAGATGAACATTTTAGTGTTTTGGTATTTAGTTTCCTGTAGTATGAACCAGTCAGATGAACGCGGTATTTAGTTCCCTGTAGTATGAACCATTCAGATGAACGTTTTGGTATTTAGTTCCCTGTAGTATGAACCAGTCAGATGAACGTTTTGGTATTTAGTTCCCTGTAGTATGACCCAGTCAGATGAACGTTTTGCTATTTAGTTCCCTGTAGTATGACCCAGTCAGATGAACGTTTTGGTATTTAGTTCCCTGTAGTATGAACCAGTCAGATGAACGTTTTGGTATTTAGTTCCCTGTAGTATGAACCAGTCAGATGAACATTTTAGTGTTTTGGTATTTAGTTTCCTGTAGTATGAACCAGTCAGATGAACGTTTTGGTATTTAGTTCCCTGTAGTATGAACCATTCAGATGAACGTTTTGGTATTTAGTTCCCTGTAGTATGAACCAGTCAGATGAACGTTTTGGTATTTAGTTCCCTGTAGTATGACCCAGTCAGATGAACGTTTCGCTATTTAGTTCCCTGTAGTATGACCCAGTCAGATGAACGTTTTGGTATTTAGTTCCCTGTAGTATGAACCAGTCAGATGAACGTTTTGGTATTTAGTTCCCTGTAGTATGAACCAGTCAGATGAACATTTTAGTGTTTTGGTATTTAGTTTCCTGTAGTATGAACCAGTCAGATTAACGTTTTGGTATTTAGTTCCCTGTAGTATGACCCAGTCAGATGAACGTTTTGGTATTTAGTTCCCTGTAGTATGAACCAGTCAGATGAACGTTTTGGTATTTAGTTCCCTGTAGTATGACCCAGTCAGATGAACGTTTTGGTATTTAGTTCCCTGTAGTATGAACCAGTCAGATGAACGTTTTGGTATTTAGTTCCCTGTAGTATGAACCAGTCAGATGAACATTTTAGTGTTTTGGTATTTAGTTTCCTGTAGTATGAACCAGTCAGATGAACGTTTTGGTATTTAGTTCGCTGTAGTATGAACCAGTCAGATGAACGTTTTGGTATTTAGTTCCCTGTAGTATGAACCAGTCAGATGAACGTTTTGGTATTTAGTTCCCTGTAGTATGAACCAGTCAGATGAACGTTTTGGTATTTAGTTCCCTGTAGTATGAACCAGTCAGATGAGCGTTTTAGTGTTTTGGTATTTAGTTCCCTGTAGTACGAACCAGTCAGATGAACGTTTTGGTATTTAGTTCGCTGTAGTATGAACCAGTCAGATGAGCGTTTTAGTGTTTTGGTATTTAGTTCCTGTATGAACCAGTCAGATTAATGTTTTGGTATTTAGTTCCCTGTAGTACGAACCAGTCAGATGAACGTTTTAGTGTTTTGGTATTTAGTTCCCTGTACTAAGAACCAGTCAGATGAACGTTTTGGTATTTAGTTCCCTGTAGTATGAACCAGTCAGATGAACGTTTTGGTATTTAGTTCCCTGTAGTATGAACCAGTCAGATGAACGTTTTGGTATTTAGTTCGCTGTAGTATGAACCAGTCAGATGAACGTTTTGGTATTTAGTTCCCTGTAGTATGAACCAGTCAGATGAACGTTTTGGTATTTAGTTCCCTGTAGTATGAACCAGTCAGATGAACATTTTAGTGTTTTGGTATTTAGTTTCCTGTAGTATGAACCAGTCAGATGAACGTTTTGGTATTTAGTTCCCTGTAGTATGAACCATTCAGATGAACGTTTTGGTATTTAGTTCCCTGTAGTATGAACCAGTCAGATGAACGTTTTGGTATTTAGTTCCCTGTAGTATGACCCAGTCAGATGAACGTTTTGGTATTTAGTTCCCTGTAGTATGAACCAGTCAGATGAACGTTTTGGTATTTAGTTCCCTGTAGTATGAACCAGTCAGATGAACATTTTAGTGTTTTGGTATTTAGTTTCCTGTAGTATGAACCAGTCAGATGAACGTTTTGGTATTTAGTTCAGTCCAGTCAGATGAACGTTTTGGTATTTAGTTCCCTGTAGTATGAACCAGTCAGATGAACGTTTTGGTATTTAGTTCCCTGTAGTATGAACCAGTCAGATGAACGTTTTGGTATTTAGTTCCCTGTAGTATGAACCAGTCAGATGAGCGTTTTAGTGTTTTGGTATTTAGTTCCCTGTAGTACGAACCAGTCAGATGAACGTTTTGGTATTTAGTTCGCTGTAGTATGAACCAGTCAGATGAGCGTTTTAGTGTTTTGGTATTTAGTTCCCTGTAGTACGAACCAGTCAGATTAATGTTTTGGTATTTAGTTCCCTGTAGTACGAACCAGTCAGATGAACGTTTTAGTGTTTTGGTATTTAGTTCCCTGTACTAAGAACCAGTCAGATGAACGTTTTGGTATTTAGTTCCCTGTAGTATGAACCAGTCAGATGAACGTTTTGGTATTTAGTTCCCTGTAGTATGAACCAGTCAGATGAACGTTTTAGTGTTTTGGTATTTAGTTCCCTGTACTAAGAACCAGTCAGATGAACGTTTTGGTATTTAGTTCCCTGTAGTATGAACCAGTCAGATGAACGTTTTGGTATTTAGTTCCCTGGAGTATGAACCAGTCAGATGAACGTTTTGGTATTTAGTTCCCTGTAGTATGAACCAGTCAGATGAACGTTTTAGTGTTTTGGTATTTAGTTCGCTGTAGTATGAACCAGTCAGATGAGCGTTTTGGTATTTAGTTCCCTGTAGTACGAACCAGTAAGATTAATGTTTTGGTATTTAGTTCCCTGTAGTACGAACCAGTCAGATGAACGTTTTAGTGTTTTGGTATTTAGTTCCCTGTAGTACGAACCAGTCAGATGAACGTTTTAGTGTTTTGGTATTTAGTTCCCTGTAGTACGAACCAGTCAGATGAACGTTTTAGTGTTTTGGTATTTAGTCACCTGTAGTACGAACCAGTCAGATGAACGTTTTGGTATTTAGTTCCCTGTAGTTTCAACCAGTCAGATGAATGTTTTAGTGTTTTGGTATTTAGTTCCCTGTAGTACGAACCAGTCAGATGAACGTTTTAGTGTTTTGGTATTTAGTTCCCTGTAGTACGAACCAGTCAGATGAACGTTTTGGTGTTTTGGTATTTAGTTCCCTGTAGTACGAACCAGTCAGATGAACGTTTTGGTATTTAGTTCCCTGTAGTACGAACCAGTCAGATGAACGTTTTGGTATTTAGTTCCCTGTTGTACGAACCAGTCAGATGAACATTTTAGTGTTTTGGTATTTAGTTCCCTGTAGTATGAACCAGTCAGATGAACGTTTTAGTGTTTTGGTATTTAGTTCCCTGTAGTATCAGATGAACGTTTTGGTATTTAGTTCCCTGTAGTACGAACCAGTCAGATGAACGTTTTAGTGCTTTGGTATTTAGTTCCCTGTACTAAGAACCAGTCAGATGAACGTTTTGGTATTTAGTTCCCTGTAGTATGAACCAGTCAGATGAGCGTTTTAGTGTTTTGGTATTTAGTTCCCTGTAGTACGAACCAGTCAGATGAACGTTTTGGTATTTAGTTCGCTGTAGTATGAACCAGTCAGATGAGCGTTTTGGTATTTAGTTCCCTGTAGTACGAACCAGTCAGATTAATGTTTTGGTATTTAGTTCCCTGTAGTACGAACCAGTCAGATGAACGTTTTAGTGTTTTGGTATTTAGTTCCCTGTACTAAGAACCAGTCAGATGAACGTTTTGGTATTTAGTTCCCTGTAGTATGAACCAGTCAGATGAACGTTTTGGTATTTAGTTCCCTGTAGTATGAACCAGTCAGATGAACGTTTTGGTATTTAGTTCCCTGGAGTATGAACCAGTCAGATGAACGTTTTGGTATTTAGTTCCCTGTAGTATGAACCAGTCAGATGAACGTTTTAGTGTTTTGGTATTTAGTTCCCTGTAGTATGAACCAGTCAGATGAACGTTTTAGTGTTTTGGTATTTAGTTCCCTGTAGTATGAACCAGTCAGATGAACGTTTTGGTATTTAGTTCGCTGTAGTATGAACCAGTCAGATGAGCGTTTTGGTATTTAGTTCCCTGTAGTACGAACCAGTAAGATTAATGTTTTGGTATTTAGTTCCCTGTAGTACGAACCAGTCAGATGAACGTTTTAGTGTTTTGTTATTTAGTTCCCTGTACTAAGAACCAGTCAGATGAACGTTTTGGTATTTAGTTCCCTGTAGTATGAACCAGTCAGATGAACGTTTTGGTGTTTTGGTATTTACTTCCCTGTAGTACGAACCAGTCAGATGAACGTTTTGGTATTTAGTTCCCTGGAGTATGAACCAGTCAGATGAACGTTTTGGTATTTAGTTCCCTGTAGTATGAACCAGTCAGATGAACGTTTTAGTGTTTTGGTATTTAGTTCCCTGTAGTATGAACCAGTCAGATGAACGTTTTGGTATTTAGTTCGCTGTAGTATGAACCAGTCAGATGAGCGTTTTGGTATTTAGTTCCCTGTAGTACGAACCAGTCAGATGAACGTTTTAGTGTTTTGGTATTTAGTTCCCTGTACTAAGAACCAGTCAGATGAACGTTTTGGTATTTAGTTCCCTGTAGTATGAACCAGTCAGATGAACGTTTTGGTATTTAGTTCCCTGGAGTATGAACCAGTCAGATGAACGTTTTGGTATTTAGTTCCCTGTAGTATGACCCAGTCAGATGAACGTTTTGGTATTTAGTTCACTGTAGTATGAACCAGTCAGATGAACGTTTTGGTATTTAGTTCCCTGTAGTATGAACCAGTCAGATGAACGTTTTAGTGTTTTGGTATTTACTTCCCTGTAGTACGAACCAGTCAGATGAACGTTTTAGTGTTTTAGTATTTAGTTCCCTGTAGTACGAACCAGTCAGATGAACGTTTTAGTGTTTTGGTATTTAGTCACCTGTAGTACGAACCAGTCAGATGAACGTTTTGGTATTTAGTTCCCTGTAGTTTGAACCAGTCAGATGAATGTTTTAGTGTTTTGGTATTTAGTTCCCTGTAGTACGAACCAGTCAGATGAACGTTTTAGTGTTTTGGTATTTAGTTCCCTGTAGTACGAACCAGTCAGATGAACGTTTTGGTGTTTTGGTATTTAGTTCCCTGTAGTACGAACCAGTCAGATGAACGTTTTGGTATTTAGTTCCCTGTTGTACGAACCAGTCAGATGAACATTTTAGTGTTTTGGTGTTTAGTTCCCTGTAGTATGAACCAGTCAGATGAACGTTTTAGTGTTTTGGTATTTAGTTCCCTGTAGTACGAACCAGTCAGATGAACGTTTTGGTATTTAGTTCCCTGTAGTACGAACCAGTCAGATGAACGTTTTAGTGCTTTGGTATTTAGTTCCCTGTACTAAGAACCAGTCAGATGAACGTTTTGGTATTTAGTTCCCTGTAGTATGAACCAGTCAGATGAATGTTTTGGTATTTAGTTCCCTGTAGTACGAACCAGTCAAATGAACGTTTTGGTATTTAGTTCCCTGTAGTACGAACCAGTCAGATGAACGTTTTAGTGTTTTGGTATTTAGTTCCCTGTAGTACGAACCAGTCAGATGAACGTTTTAGTGTTTTGGTATTTAGTTCCCTGTAGTACGAACCAGTCAGATGAACGTTTTGGTATTTAGTTCCCTGTAGTACGAACCAGTCAGATGAACGTTTTGGTATTTAGTTCCCTGTAGTACGAACCAGTCAGATGAACGTTTTGGTATTTAGTTCCCTGTAGTATGAACCAGTCAGATGGATGTTTTGGTATTTAGTTCCCTGTAGTACGAACCAGTCAGATGAACGTTTTAGTGTTTTGGTATTTAGTTACCCGAGGTACGAACCAGTCAGATGAACATTTTGGTATTTAGTTCCCTGTAGTACGAACCAGTCAGATGAATGTTTTGGTATTTACTTCCCTGTAGTACGAACCAGTCAGATGAACGTTTTAGTGTTTTGGTATTTACTTCCCTGTAGTACGAACCAGTCAGATGAACGTTTTAGTGTTTTGGTATTTAGTTCCCTGTAGTACGAACCAGTCAGATGAACGTTTTGGTATTTAGTTCCCTGTAGTATGAACCAGTCAGATGAATGTTTTAGTGTTTTGGTATTTAGTTCCCTGTAGTACGAACCAGTCAGATGAACGTTTTAGTGTTTTGGTATTTAGTTCCCTGTAGTACGAACCAGTCAGATGAACGTTTTGGTATTTAGTTCCCTGTAGTACGAACCAGTCAGATGAATGTTTTGGTATTTACTTCCCTGTAGTACGAACCAGTCAGATGAACGTTTTAGTGTTTTGGTATTTACTTCCCTGTAGTACGAACCAGTCAGATGAACGTTTTAGTGTTTTGGTATTTAGTTCCCTGTAGTACGAACCAGTCAGATGAACGTTTTAGTGTTTTGGTATTTAGTTCCCTGTAGTACGAACCAGTCAGATGAACGTTTTGGTATTTAGTTCCCTGTTGTACGAACCAGTCAGATGAACATTTTAGTGTTTTGGTATTTAGTTCCCTGTAGTACGAACCAGTCAGATGAATGTTTTGGTGTTTAGTTCCCTGTAGTACGAACCAGTCAGATGAACGTTTTGGTATTTAGTTCCCTGTTGTACGAACCAGTCAGATGAACATTTTAGTGTTTTGGTATTTAGTTCCCTGTAGTACGAACCAGTCAGATGAACGTTTTGGTATTTAGTTCCCTGTAGTACGAACCAGTCAGATGAACGTTTTAGTGCTTTGGTATTTAGTTCCCTGTACTAAGAACCAGTCAGATGAACATTTTGGTATTTAGTTCCCTGTAGTATGAACCAGTCAGATGAATGTTTTGGTATTTAGTTCCCTGTAGTACGAACCAGTCAGATGAACGTTTTGGTATTTAGTTCCCTTTAGTATGAACCAGTCAGATGAATGTTTTGGTATTTAGTTCCCTGTAGTATGAACCAGTCAGATGAACGTTTTGGTATTTACTTCCCTGTAGTATGTATGTGTTGATCATATTTCTCTCTGTTATATACATGTGGTCTCCATTAGCTGGAGCATGCTGGTGTACAACCCAGGCGTTCACACAGGTTGACTCCAGCTGTGGACTCCGTGTGTGTTAGAGTATCGGTCACTGGTCTCTCCTACTGTTGCGTTCATAGGAGCGACCCTCTTCTCGTCACGCTCCTGCTCTCTTCAACCTCTCCCTTTCTCTCTTTTTTTCCCTTCTTTCCATCACTGTCGTCGATCTCCACATGAAAATATTATGAAGGGGACTGCTGATGTACACTGATCAGTGAGAAATCAAGCCTTGATCCTGCTGGCTTGACCGGGAGGAAGACAGTCTGCTCCTGTGATGCACAGACACTGCCACAAGATAAAGGTAATTGTATATTCATTCAGTGGTTATCAGAGTTCTACACTAAAATGACAGGAGGATCACGCTCCCTGGTCACTGGGCCCAGTGCCTTCTGCTAATGTATAGCTCCTGTTAGTGTTTCCCCTCATTTTCAGGGCTTATTACAAAGGCCCCCAAAACAACATCCAAGCCCCCTGGCATCATTTCTCTAGCCTGCTTTTGTTTATCTATATACGATGGTATTTACGGTATGTTAATAGCTGCACACACCTCTGTTCTGATCCCGTCTCTACGGTAGACTATATAGCCTCTGTTCTGATCCCGTCTCTACTGTAGACTATATAGCCTCTTCTGATCCCGTCTCTACTGTAGACTATATAGCCTCTGTTCTGATCCCGTCTCTACCGTCGACTATATAGCCTCTGTTCTGATCCCGTCTCTACTGTCGACTATATAGCCTCTGTTCTGATCCCGTCTCTACTGTCGACTATATAGCCTCTGTTCTGATCCCGTCTCTACTGTAGACTATATAGCCTCTGTTCTGATCCCGTCTCTACTGTAGACTATATAGCCTCTGTTCTGATCCCGTCTCTACTGTAGACTATATAGCCTCTTCTGATCCTGTCTCTACGGTAGACTATATAGCCTCTGTTCTGATCCCGTCTCTACGGTAGACTATATAGCCTCTGTTCTGATCCCGTCTCTACTGTCGACTATATAGCCTCTTCTGATCCCGTCTCTACGGTAGACCATACAGCCTCTTCTGATCCCGTCTCTACTGTCAACTATATAGCCTCTGTTCTGATCCCGTCTCTACTGTCGGCAATATAGCCTCTGTTCTGATCCCGTCTCTACTGTAGACTATATAGCCTCTGTTCTGATCCCGTTTCTACTGTCGGCAATATAGCCTCTTTCTGATCCCGTCTCTACTGTCGACTATATAGCCTCTGTTCTGATCCCGTCTCTACCGTAGACTATATAGCCTCTTCTGATCCCGTCTCTACTGTCGACTATATAGCCTCTTCTGATCCCGTCTCTACTGTCGACTATATAGCCTCTTCTGATCCCGTCTCTACTGTCGACTATATAGCCTCTTCTGATCCCGTCTCTACTGTCGACTATATAGCCTCTGTTCTGATCCCGTCTCTACTGTCGACTATATAGCCTCTTCTGATCCCGTCTCTACGGTAGACTATATAGCCTCTGTTCTGATCCCGTCTCTACTGTAGACTATATAGCCTCTGTTCTGATCCCGTCTCTACGGTAGACTATATAGCCTCTGTTCTGATCCCGTCTCTACTGTAGACTATATAGCCTCTGTTCTGATCCCGTCTCTACGGTAGACTATATAGCCTCTTCTGATCCCGTCTCTACTGTCGACTATATAGCCTCTGTTCTGATCCCGTCTCTACTGTAGACTATATAGCCTCTGTTCTGATCCCGTCTCTACTGTCGACTATATAGCCTCTGTTCTGATCCCGTCTCTACTGTCGACTATATAGCCTCTGTTCTGATCCCGTCTCTACTGTCGACTATATAGCCTCTGTTCTGATCCCGTCTCTACTGTAGACTATATAGCCTCTGTTCTGATCCCGTCTCTACTGTAGACTATATAGCCTCTGTTCTGATCCCGTCTCTACTGTCGACTATATAGCCTCTGTTCTGATCCCGTCTCTACGGTAGACTATATAGCCTCTGTTCTGATCCCGTCTCTACGGTAGACTATATAGCCTCTGTTCTGATCCCGTCTCTACGGTAGACTATATAGCCTCTGTTCTGATCCCGTCTCTACTGTCGACTATATAGCTTCTGTTCTGATCCCGTCTCTACGGTCGACTATATAGCCTCTGTTCTGATCCCGTCTCTACGGTAGACTATATAGCCTCTGTTCTGATCCCGTCTCTACTGTAGACTATATAGCCTCTGTTCTGATCCCGTCTCTACGGTAGACTATATAGCCTCTGTTCTGATCCCGTCTCTACTGTCGACTATATAGCCTCTGTTCTGATCCCGTCTCTACGGTAGACTATATAGCCTCTGTTCTGATCCCGTCTCTACGGTAGACTATATAGCCTCTGTTCTGATCCCGTCTCTACTGTAGACTATATAGCCTCTGTTCTGATCCCGTCTCTACTGTAGACTATATAGCCTCTGTTCTGATCCCGTCTCTACGGTAGACTATATAGCCTCTGTTCTGATCCCGTCTCTACTGTAGACTATATAGCCTCTGTTCTGATCCCGTCTCTACGGTAGACTATATAGCCTCTGTTCTGAGTGTGACTCTACCCTGACAGTGATTCACAGGCCTGTCCCTTACCCTGACGGAGAGCACTACATCACATTCTCCCTACGCTGTAGCTCTGCCGTCCGAGTGTGTCTGCGTGCGTCTCTCCCCCCTGCTCCCTGTCCATGCCTTGTGCAGCATGGACGCGGCATGCCAGTCACAGCCACAGAGCTCTTCTCCCCCCCGCTCACAGCGCAGGATGCAGGTCTCATCAAAGCCTGGCCCTGATGGAAGAGGGCAACACATATGAATGGATGGGTCATGAGATGAACTGGAAATAAAGCACAGCGTTAGATTGGATTGAGGGATGGACCAGGTTGCTCGGCTCTCTATCTCTGTGTGTCTCTTCCTCCCCCCTCCCTTGACTGACCCTCTTGTTATCTCTTTGATCTGTTTCTCATTACCACTCCAGTAAGGTCTGGCTATGCAAATGAGGCCATAGCCTAATGAAACAACACTACGTACGCAAACCAAATGGATGGGCTCCTTTTTACCACATCAAGGAAAGAAAATTGCATAAGGCTGGCATTTAATAATTATGATACCAAGATAGATGTTTTATTTGAAAGAGACTAATATTTGAGAGATATTGCGGAGATTTGTTTTAAGGATGTAGTACTAGCTAAATTAACTGCAGATATTCATTTCCAAACACTGATTAGGTCTACAAATGTGTTAATGCTTTCAACGTGAGAGCTTGTTTCATACTTCCTCTGTGGTGCTGTGATCTTTATACTGACCCTGAATTCTGGATATCAGGAAAGCTAGATAAGACTGTTACTGTGTGTGTTGTGTTGTGGTGGAGTCATGCTCCCAAGGCAGTGATACACTCTCTTAAGTTGACTCTGTCATTCATCGCAGGCTGACCTTGAGTTTAACATCAGCTCACAAAACCTGGAATCTGGCAGATCATAAAAACATTCAAGAAAAGCAGTGGGTTTGTCCCAAATAGCATTGCAACCTATTCACTGTGTAGTGCACTACATTTGCCGAGGGCCCATAGGGTTTTGCTCAAAAGTAGTGCGCTATAATGTAGGGAATAGGGTGCCATTTGGGACGCATGCAGAATCTGTGATGTTTTCTCTGTATCTTTGGTATTTTCAGCCAGTCATTTTCTGCCTGTTTAAACTCACACCTTCACGCTTTTCTTCACCCGGTAGGGGGGGGGGATTGACGCCTCTGTAATATTCATCTTTGTCCTCAAATGAGGAGCCTGTCTGCCTGTGTGGTGATTCTGAATCTGCTCACAGAGCATCTGCCGGACACTCCAGATTAGAACATCGGGAGCCATAACAACTGCTCCAGTTTGGATTATGTATCACTCGTTGCCAGGGTGATTTTGCCCCCCTCCCCCTGTCTGTCACATCCCTTGCTCTCCCAGGAGGCAGAGGTGTATTCAATTACAGCAACATCTGTGGAAGTTGGCTTTCCCCTGCACACACACACACACCTGGTGGGGCCAACTGGAGCATGGAGGGGGGGGCTAGCTGTGAGGAGATTTGTTTCTCTTTTCCTTGTGTGGATTTATCTTCTGCGGTTGCTACAGCAGAGCAGACAGTGTTGGGAATAGGGGCCAATAGGGGCTCTGGTCAAAGCTAGTACACTATGTAGGGAACAGCCTATGTTTGGGTCAACATTGCAGTTGGATGGAAGAGGACCCTCAAGGCATTTTATTTTCTTATTTTGCTGAACTGGAATTCTCACTCTCCCTGACTGTCACCATTGTTGGCAAGTCAATCCCCCCACAACATCTGCAGGCCACCTGCTGTGGAACTTTGTCACCGATTGTCAGATTCTGCACTCCCCAGAGCCGAGTGTCTACAAATAGAGGGACAGTGCTTTTGATGCCAGCAGCAGCACTTGCAGCTCTAATAGTCTAGGACTGGCTGGCTGGGCTGGAGGCTTGTGTGTTGAAGGTAGTCTCTTTGCCTGGAGGGACAGACTGAGATCTGTCTAAATGGTCTGTGCTTTTCTGAATCCAAACAGACAGTCTAGATGGAAGGAAGGAAGGAGCCCCAGTAGAAAAACAGGACAGAGTGTGCCCTTAGAACGGGGTGGAGGAGGGGGAATGCCCCAGACTAGTGGAAGGTGAGCCACCACTTCCTGTTGCTGCATCATGTGATCTGATCTATTTCCTGTACAAACAGATACTTTGCAGGAAACAAGGCCACAAACCGTGTCATCTTACAACCCCTTTTGCTGTGGTTGTTTCTCAATATATTCATATGAGTCTGGCCAGAGTCTGGCCTCTTGAGTTGAACACACCATGTGAAACAAGATCTGTTGTTCCTCTGAATTCACAGCATTGTGACAAATGGATGCTATTTGATGACATCATTATAATGACATATTACCCGTTGCAATGAGAGCTCAGTTTGAAGCACAGCATAGAGGCCTTGCTCTTCATATTTGTTCTCTCTCCATGTTACACATAAGTATGGGTTACATGCAATAATTAACCCAGAAAAAACAACAATTATGTTTTAAATTCTCTTTGTTCATGATGTTCATATCCCAAAATAGACTAGAGTTCAATCGCATGAAACTACTGCACCATAAGTGGAGGGTGTGAGTGCCCTGAGCAGTAGTGTCGTATAAATGTTACTAGAGGAAAGAATAACAGCCCTCTTCAAACCCAATGAACGGTTTAGCCCAGGGTTCTTCAACTGACGGCCCATGGACTGAATTTGGCCCACGTGATTTATTTTTACATTTTGCCCCCCAATTAATTGTTTTAATTGATGGAGATTAAAGACTAAAAACAACAGTGAATCAGCTCCAAGTGATTTATTTTTTGGGGACATCTGTTCCAAAGTATTCCCACGTATAATAGAGAGATATACGCTGAGTGTACAAAACATTAGGAACACCTTCCTAATATTGAGTTGCACCCCTTTTTGCCAATCTACACGGATTGAATTGGATTTAACAGATGATGTCAATAAGGGATCATAACGTTCACCTGGATTCATCTGGTCAGCCTATGTCATGGAAAGAGCAGGTGTTCCTAATGTTTTGTACACTCAGTGTATGAAAACAAATGTTTTAGTAAAATATTTCATCTGTTTGGGCTTCTTGTGGTCAATTTGAGTCTATAAATGATTTGTAATTATGTCCCCCCCGACCATCCGCTCAACAAAACATCTGCCCACGGCTGAATCTAGTTGATGATCCCTGTTTTAGTCTGACTGAAGCAGAGAGATGAAAGGCCTATGCTGCATCCCAAATCTATCTAGTGCCCTACTTAACCCAGGCCCATAGAACAATGGTCAAAAGTATTGTGCTATGAAGGGAATAGTGTGCCATTTGGGATGCAACCCTAGTGCCCAGGTCCAGCACCCTGCAGTGTGGTCAGAGGGCCCATGGCTAGCACCCTGCCGAAAAGCACCATCACACCACCACCTCACAAAGACGCTGAGTAGGTGAAACCAAAAATCTCAAATTTGGACTCATGAGACCAAAGAACAGATTTCCACCGGTCTAATGTCCATTGCTCGTGTTTCTTGGCCCAAGCAAGTCTCTTCTTATTATTGGTGTCCTTTAGTAGTGATTTCTTTGCAGAAAATCGACCATGACAGCCTGATTCACAGTCTCCTCTGAACAGTTGATGTTGAGATGTGTCTGTTACCTGAACTCTGTGATGCATTTATTTGGGCTGCAATTTTTGAGGCTGGTAACTAATGAACTTATCCTCTGCAGCAGAGAGTAACTCTGGGTCTTCCTTTCCTGTGGCAGTCCTCATTTTTTTGAGCTGTTCTTGCCATAATATGAAATTGATATTTTGCCTAATAGGGCCATCTTCTGGATACAACCCCCTACCTTGTCACAACACAACTGATTGGCTCAAACGCATTAAGAAGGAAAGAAATTCCACAAATTAACTTTTTAAGAAGGCACACCCGTTAATTGAAATGCATTCCAGGTGACTACCTCATGAAGCTGGTGGAGAGAATGCCAAGTGTATGCAAAGCTGTCATCAAGGCAAAGGGTGGCTACTTTGAAGAATTTCAAATATAAAATATATTTTGTTTTGTTTAACACTTTTTTGGTTACTACATGATTCCATATGAGTTATTTAATCGTTTTGTTATTTAAATGGTGTGTGTGTGTGTGTGTATACACACACATATATCTCATACATGACTTTGACACACACACACTACACGTGTACAATAAATACACACATTTATTTTATTCCTTTTGGATTCTGTCCATGTGACAAATAGTTTGTTTTTATTGGCTTTGTAAAGGCATGGGTATAGAGATGAGGGTGGTAAAGCAAACAATGGCGGCATGAGGTAAGTGTCAGTAAAAGATGGCGTCTGTAGTAGGGGGGAAACAGCACCAATGGCCGGCCCCACCACCACTCTTGTTTTTGTTGCTGAACTAAGGGTGTTTGGTTTTTATTTGTAATATACATGTTGTGCTCTTCTATCGGTTGTGCAATGATGTCAGAGGGGAAAAATGTGTTGGTTGTTTGCAGTAACTTATATGTTGTTGTAATATTGCACATGAAGGATTCCCGCTTTTAAATGTCCCCAGCCAGCAGTATTCAGTATCACTTCTCTGACATAGCTAGGCTCCACACAGCCTGGGCTATTGGCAGAGATGATTGAGGTGGAGGGTTGTTGAAGGTGGTGCATGTAGCTAGCTACTAGCTGTTCAGTGAGCCTGATCTGCAGGGGTGAGGAATTACACTGTGGTCCTAGTACTTCTGGCAGCAGGGATGGGGGTACAGGGGGAACTCGGTGGGGGTGACGGCTGTGTTTTGTAAAATCCAGGCCTCCCTGGAACTCACCCAAGCCTGCTGGAGGTGGGGGTATCAGTCACAGCTGGGGGGCCAAAGGGGCCCAGGGAGCGGTAGGAGGACAGCTGGCAGAACGAGAGGGTGTGTTTATGTGCCTCCATTAGCACTATGAGCGTCCATGTGATTGAAGATCACAGTATCTCCTTTGTTCCCCTCTGCCTGATCTGCCGTGCTGGTCACATATTGAGACTCTGTCTGGTCTCCAGTGCTGGTCACAGAGTGACTCTCTGTCTAGTGAGCGCTGGTGACTGTGGCCATTCACAGCATTCTGCACCACAGCAGGGGGAGTGGGGGGAGGGAGAGATGCAGAGCTGTCTCTCCTGACAAGATCCCTCTGCACTGTGTCGGTCCTCCACCGTGTGCGTGTGTGTCCTGTGAATGGGAGGATGTTTGGGACCAGCACGTTAATTGCATTTGATTTATTAACCTTTATTTTTTAACAGGGCGTCATATTGAGACCAAGTCTCTTTTTCAAATGAGCCTGCGCAATACAAACACACATGTCAATACAAAACACAATAAAAGTATTAAATTACCTCACTTAGATCATTCCCCACTAATGTTTTACATTCCCTACAGGGCAACAGGCAATCAAGCCTGAGCCTCCCCTGCAACATGATCCACATCTGTGGAGCACAAAAACTAGTACCGTCTCTCCCTAAATCAGAAGCCACCCTTGGAACCTCTTGCACTATCCAATCTTTTGCTCTTGTACTGTATTCTATGGTGTCCTTGACCAGTGTGGTCCGATACGTTGGCCGTTTCTGCAGGAGCGCTTTGTAAAGTAACCGAAGGGAATGCTGCTACGTACAGAGGCCCAACCCACCTTTTGATACAATACACAATGGTGAGTTCTAAAACCATCACCAGTCATTTTTATCTAACTAGGCAAGTCAGTTAAGAACAAAGTCTTATTTACAATGACGGCCTAGGAACAGTGGGTTAACTGGTCTAGGAACAGTGGGTTAACTGGTCTAGGAACAGTGGGTTAACTGGTCTAGGAACAGTGGGTTAACTGCCTTGTTCAGGGGCATAATGACAGATTTTGACCGTGTCAGCTCGGGGATTCGATCTTGTTACCTTTCGGTTACTAGTCCAACGCTCTAACCACTAGGGGACCCTGCCAGTGATGAATCTAAGGGCACAATGGGAAAACAGCATCTAAGAGGTTTAGGTGTGGAAGCTTCTGCATGCCTGTAGATTATATCCTGGTTATCTAAAACAGACAAAAAATTGCCTGGACAACTTCCTTTCTATTATCAAAAGACAGACATGCTCTATTTCTGTAAAAATAATCACATGTTGATCATCAATTTCTTTACCAGCTCAGTAACATGCATATTTATCATCTAGCCAGATACCAAGATCAAATTGTATTTGTCACGTGCCGAATACAGCAGGTGTCAACCTTACTGTGAAATGCTGACTTACAAGCCCTTAACCAAAATGCAGACAAAGAAAAATAAGAGTTAAGAAATAATATATTAAATGAACTAAAGTAAAAAAATAAGTAACACAATAAAATAACAACGGCGCTATGTAGAGGGGGTACCGAGTCGATGTGCGGGTACAGGTTAGTCAAGATATTTACCAGAGGGAACTCCTTTCGATTTGTGTTCTGTTCAGGCTAGTAATTTCAAGGTCACTTCAGGCAACGTTATGTGACCTAGATGTTATGGGACCTAGATAATAGCATGGATTTAGTTTTGTTTACGTTAAGTATTACCTTAAGATTCAAGAGGGACTTCTGTAAGGCATGACAGTGCCAGAAGCCCTGGAGGCAGTGCTGTAATGCACCGTCATGTGTATAATGTCACTGCTACTGCAGAGTATTACTGCCTGTGATCAGTCATCACAGCTAGTTGGAATTCTAATAGCTAGAGGATAATAGCCTGCCTCGGCTTTATTCTCAAAGACATGTCTGCATCCCAAATGGCACCCTATTCCCTTTATTGTGCATTACTTTTGACCAGGGCCGACAGAGCAGGAGGACCCATAAGGCCCTGGTCAAAAGTAGTGCACTTACAAAGGGATCAGGGGGCTATTTGAGACACATACAATGGTTATTGTTAAAAGTGTATGTCCCATTTAGATTTATGGGCCAATGAGAAATGAAACTGCTGCTATGTGAATCCTCCTGCATACCAAGGTGAACTGAGGCGACCTTTCTGTTTATAAAATGCACTGTGTGTGTGTGTGTGTGGCTTACAGCATGTTTATTTTTGTTGCTCTAAAGAATGCAATATTTTCCTGTTACAGTGGGAATGGGGTGGAAGGAGAGGAGGAATATGTCTCTCTCCGTTGCCTTGTCATGACAACTCCTGAATACATTGATGATCACTAGTCTGTGTCATTTACACTGCTGTAGCAAAGAGATTCCCCTTATTCAGGTTCTGAAGGACTTTCCTTTGACTTACTTTTTGATTTCGATAAACACTTTCAGGGCTCCCACTGATGTTGAGGCCGACGGTCTCTGACTATCTCTGAAGCCTTTATTTCAAGTAGGACATGTAAAAATAGCAGCAAATCAATCCCAAACGTTCCCCGCTCGGGCTCTTTCAGGTCTCAATCTAGGGTAGCAGAAACCAACAGGGATTTGGTGACATGGGACAGTATATCTTCAGCACTGACTGACTGACTGACTGACTGTATGGCTGGCTGACTGACTGACTTTAAGGCTGTATTCCCATTTTCTTCCCATCAACTAGAAGTGTGCAATATTTACAAACATGTGTCTCTGTTTGCCGCTGTCTTTCTGTCTGACTTGCACACTTTCTCTCTCTTTATTTCAATTGGAAAATGGATTTATGCTTTGGCTTTTCTTCAGAATAGTCTCAATTCATAAGAGCTTAGTTATTGAGCTACTATTGTTTAATAAGACTTAATAAAGCTCTTGTATAAATGCACTGTATTCACACATGAACCATTGTGTAGGTTTATGGTTGTTATGACATTAAAACTCTACAGCAGAATGACTGGGTCTCTTCTCCTATTCACTTTACTGTAGTATCGTTCCAAATGGCACCCCAATTCCCTATAGAGTGCACTACTTTGACCAGAGCCCTATGCCCTTTGAGACGCACCCTGTGTGTCTGTTGGAGACGCATCAGCCTGTTGTTGGGCAAGAAGAAGAAGGGTGTACTGGCACGTGAAGTGCAGTCGCAATTATAATGTTTTTGTTTGCTGGTTCCCTCAGGGGGAAGAGGATTAGCTTATTTTAGGCTTGGGTTGTGTGTTCTTTTTCATCTCCATAAATGAGTGAAGCTAAGCGTTTTGCGACAGTATTGTGCTTGCTTAATCCCTCTGCTCTTTCACTCCAATTATTGATTTGTAAAAAATATAAACTACCATTCAAAAGTTTGGGGTCACTTTGAAATGTCCTTGTTTTTGAAAGAAAAGCTTTTACCATTTAAAATAACATCAAATTGATCAGAAATAGTGTAGACATTGTTAATGTTATAAATGACTATTGTAGCTGGAAACGGCAGATTCTTTTAATGAAATATCTACATAGGCGTACAGAGGCACATTATCAGCAACCATCACTCCTGTGTTCCAATGGCACATTGTGTTAGCTAATCCAAGTTTATCATTTTAAAAGGCTGATTGATCATTAGAAAATCATTTTGCAATTATGTTAGCACAGCTGAAACCGTTCTGATTAAAGAAGCAATAAAACTGGCCTTCTTTTAGACTAGTTGAGTATCTGGAGCATCAGCATTTGTGAGTTCAATTACAGGGTCAAAATGGCCAGAAACAAAGCACTTGCTTCTGAAACTCTTCAGTCTATTCTTGTGCTGAGAAATGAAGGCAATTCCATGCGAAAATTTGCCAAGAAACTGAAGATCTCGTACCTTCGCAGAACAGTGCAAACTGGCTCTAACCAGAATAGAAAGAGTAGGAGGCCCCGGTACACAACTGAGCAAAAGGACAAGTACATTAGTGTCTAGTTTTATTTATTTACTTCACAGAACTATAAGCCTTTCGCCTCTTGTTAGCACCAATATAAATACTATATGAAAAGACTTGATGGGTGACTTTTTTTTTCATTGGGCCACATATGATCTTCTGCTTGCTGTACATAGGCTAGGCTACATCCCACGAACAAAATGCTAAACGTTGCATTCAACAGTTTTTTTCTGAGCAGTTTCGAAAAGAGTTTGACTCTCAGTTTCGAAAAGAGTTTGACTCTCAGTTTCGAAAAGAGTTTGACTCTCTCTGTTTCGAAAAGAGTTTGACTCTCTCTGTTTCGAAAAGAGTATGACTCTCTCTGTTTCGAAAAGAGTTTGACTCTCTCTGTTTCGAAAAGAGTTTGACTCTCTCTGTTTCGAAAAGAGTTTGACTCTCTCTGTTTCGAAAAGAGTTTGACTCTCTGTTTCGAAAAGAGTTTGACTCTCTCTGTTTCGAAAAGAGTTTGACTCTCTCTGTTTCGAAAAGAGTTTGACTCTCTCTGTTTCGAAAAGAGTTTGACTCTCTCTGTTTCGAAAAGAGTTAGACTCTCTCTGTTTCGAAAAGAGTTTGACTCTCTCTGTTTCGAAAAGAGTTTGACTCTCTGTTTCGAAAAGAGTTTGACTCTCTCTGTTTCGAAAAGAGTTTGACTCTCTCTGTTTCGAAAAGAGTTTGACTCTCTCTGTTTCGAAAAGAGTTTGAGCACCCGTTTCTACTTCTGGTTTAGCCTTTTAGAGCTGCATCCTCCTGCAGTTCACCACAGTGGAATAAGTAATGATAGACTACGAGCATCAGGGTTTTCTCTGTGGTCTGCTGAGTAATTTTAGCCATTTGAGGAAGTGGTGTCTCTCATTTTTGTTTTTAACATCCTATTCATATTCGGGCCATGTTTAACAATCCATCCTTCTTCCCTTCCTTGAAGAAATCTCTGATCTAACATGGCTGCTTGGTTGAAGGTGATGTGAAGTGTTAAACAAATCTATAATATATTTTATATTTGAGATTCTTCAAAGTAACCACCCTTTGCCTTGGTGACAGCTTTGCACACTCTTGGCATTCTCTCAACCAGCTTCACCTGGAATGCTTTTCCAACAGTTTTGAAGGAGTTCCCACATATGCTGAGCACTTGTTGCCTGCTTTTCATTCACTCTGTGGTCCAACTCAACCATCTCAATTGGGTTGAGGATGGGTAATTGTGGAGGCCAGGTCATCTGATGCAGCACTCCATCACTCTCTTTCTTGGTCAAATAGCCCTTACACCGCCTGGAGATGTTGGGTCATTGTCCTGTTGAAAAACAAATGACAGTCCCACTAAGCACAAACCAGATGGGATGGCGTATCACTGCAGAATGCTGTGGTAGCCATGCTGGTTAAGTGTGCCTTGAATTTTAAATACATCACAGACAGCTTCACCAGCAAAGCACCATCACACCTCATCCTCCATGCTTCACGGTGGGAACCACACATGTAGAGATAATCTGTTCACCTACCCTGCGTCTCACAAAGGCATGGCGGTTGCAACCAAAAATCTCATTTGGACTCATCAGACCAAAGGACAGATTTCCACCAGTCTACTGTCCATTGCTCGTGTTTCTTTGCCCAAGCAAGTCTCTTCTTATTGGTGTCCTTTTAGTAGTGGTTTCTTTGCAGCAATTTGACAATGAAGCCCTGATTCACGCAGGTGCTTCTGAACAATTGTTGAGATGTCTGTTATTTTAACTATGCAAGCATTTCGCAACACCAGCAATAACACCTTCTAAACACGTGTATGCGGCCAATAAGATTTGATTTGAAGCATTTATTTGGGCTGCAATTTCTGAGGCTGTTAACTCCTCCAATGAACTTCTCTTCTGCAGCAGAGGTAACTCTGGGTCTTCCTTTCCTGTGACAGTCTCCATGAGAGCTTGTTTCATCATAGTGCTTTATGGTTTTTGTGACCTCACTTGAAAACGTAAAAAATTCTTGACATTTTCTGGATTGACTGACTTTCATGTCTTGAAGTAATGATGGACTGTCGTTTCTTTTTGTTTATTTGAGCTGTTCTTGCCATAATATGGACTTGGTCTTTTACCAAATAGGGCTATCTTCTGTATACCACCCATACCTTGTCACAACACAACTGATTGGCACAAAAGCGTTAAGAAGGAAAGAAATTCCACAAATGTACTTTTAACAAGGCACACTTGTTTATTGAAATATATTCCAGGTGACTACCTCATGAAGCTGGTTGAGAGAATGCCAAGTGTGTGCAAAGGGTGGCCACTTTTTGAAGAATCTCAAATATATTTTGTATAACTTTTTTTGGTTTCAACATTATTCCACTGTTATTTCATAGTTTTGATGTCTTTGCTATTATTCTACAATTTAGAAAATATAAAAAATTAAGAAACTCTTGAATGAGTAGGTGTGTCCAAACTTTTGGCTGGTACTGTACATCTAAAAACAACAATACCATGTCAAAACAGGTTGACATTGTGATTAAAGAAAGTGTGCTTTGTCAATTTACCACATTTAGCTAACCATTACTTTGGACAAAATCAAGACGCCAATATACTTGTAATGCTTTTTGTATAAAAAAATCTTAAATTACAGATCAATTTGAGCAAATTCTGAATCATACGGGAAGCCACAGAATACAGCCAAATATATAGAAACATCACAATTGGCAGCTAAACAGTGGATTCTACCAGGACAATCAGTCCTATGGACTAGCCTACATGGTTTAGGCTAGCACTGAGCTGTGTGTGTGCCAGATAAAGTGAAAGCAGAGGCTGAGGCACCACTGTAGAGAGAGGGTAGTATTGATTTTGCCCTACAGTTACACGCACTGATTACGCAATGTTCAAATGGTGCTGTTGGACAGATGACTTAATGCATTGTTTTTTCCCCCCAACGGAACCACTGTTTCATAAGCTGATCCGTGCCATTAAGGGTTTATTAATAGAATATGTTCATTTTTTAAATGTTAAACTGTTTTTTTTCCCGGCACTCATCAGAAAAGCCGCCCACTTATTGTAGCACTGCACTGCAGAGGGAGTGGGATGAGAGAGAGATCATGATCGGTCATGGTCACTCCACTATGGGGGTGGTTTTCTCCTAATGAATGGAGGTTTTTCTGCTGTTGGTCTTTCCTGATATTCCTACGCCTATCCCACCTCTACATACCACCACCACCGTGTCCTCCTCCCCTGAAAGGACAATAGAAATAGTCCCCTGTTCCCATGACTCCCTCCACAGACTAACCAAAAAGCCCCATTCATCCCAGGTCTACTGTAGGTCACGTGAACCGGGAGTGCTTTTGTGTGCTGTGGTCCTGCCCCCTCCTCCCACCCTCTCAAAGAAGAAGGGTCGAGCCGAACGTGCATTTACATTTTACGGGTGGCTCGCCCCCCCTTGTAGGTTGCTGACTTATGCTCCTGCAGGGCGAGGTTTGATGAATACCCCTCAAGAGGAAGAGTGGGTCAGGAAAGTCACTACCACTTTTCATGTTTCCCCCTCAAGTGCTCATGTTGTTCCACCTGATGGTGTTCCACCTGATGTTGTGTTGAGACTAGAGGGTCGACCGATTTATGATTTTTCAACACCAATCCGGTGTTAGTATTGCCAGTGTAACAGTATAGCTTCCGTCCCTCTCCTCGCTCCTCCCTGGGCTCGAACCAGCAACACAACAACAACAGCCACCATCGAAGCAGCGTTACCAATGCAGAGCAAGGGAAACAACCACTCCAAGGCTCAGAGCGAGTGACGTTTGAAACGCTATTAGCGTGCGCTAACTAGCTAGCCATTTCACTTCGGTTACACCAGCCTCATCTCAGGAGTTGATAGGCTTTAAGTCATAAACAGCGCAATGCTTGACGCACAACAAAGAGCTGCTGGCAAAACGCACGAAAGTGCTGTTTGAATTAATGTTTACACGCCTGTATCTGCCTACCACCGCTCAGTCAGATACTTAGATACTTGTATGCTCAGTCAGATTATATGCAAAGCAGGACAAGCTAGATAATATCTAGTAATATCATCAACCATGTGTAGTTAACTAGTAATTATGATTGTTTGTTTTTTATAAGATAAGTTTAATGCTAGCTAGCAACTTACCTTAGCTTACTGCATTCGAGTAACAGGCAGTCAGTCTCCTTGTGGAGTGCAACGAGAGAGAGGCAGGTCATTATTGGGTTGGACTAGTTAACTGTAAGGTTGCAAGATTGGATCCCTTGAGCTGACAAGGTGAAAATCTGTCATTCTGCCCCTGAACAAGGCAGTTAACCCACTGTTCCTAGGCCGTCATTGAAAATAAGAATGTGTTCTTAACTGACTTGCCTACTTAAATAAAGGTATAACAAATACAAAATAAAAAATAAAAAAACTTTTTTTTTTTTTTTTAATCGGCGCCCAAAAATATAGATTTCCCGATTGTTATGAAAACTTGAAATCGGCCCCAATTAATCGGCCATTCCGATTAATCGGTCGACCTCTAGTTGAGACTGAGAGAAACAGAAACACAAGTGCTACTCAAGTCTCTTAAACTGCAATGTACTTTAAATGACTTGATATTAAACATCTGTATTATGGTTTTCTCACCTATAGCGACAAAGTAGAAAGCACATTTTATTCTGGTATTATGGCTTTCCTTGGTTTAGAAACGGATGGCACAGGGGTGTTGTGTGTTCAGGGCCTAACCTCAGCAGTGTGGAGACATGGTAGAGTGAGGGGTATTGTGTTTACAGGGCCTAACTGATCTAGCAGCAGTGTAGGGACATGGTAGAGTGAGTTTAATTGAGGTCAAACACATTATAAAGCATTCCAGTGAGACTCATAAAATCCAGGCTTCATACAGTAATCATCTACTGCCTTGGCATCCTCAGGCCTTATGAGGCTAATAAACGCGGTCCTCTTGATAGTATTGGGATGTGTGTAAACCCCATTTTCTACAAGGGCAATATACTGTAGCTGTCTTTTTGTTGTTGAAATATTTAATTATGTCTGTTTTGAGGACCCAGATTTTTTTTTTCCTGACCTGACTAGGAAAAACTCCAGACCCCAGGGATGAGATCCAGATAGGCCTGGTGGTGTGTGATAAGAGCTCACATTCCATATCCCCGAGCTGCTCCTCCTCAAACATGTCGGACCTACTTTCCAAGCCCCTTCACTACTCTCCCAGCTACGATAGCCTTGAGTCTTCTGGGAGTATCCCAAATAGCAACCCCACAATTATCAGAATTGGGTTTGATTTATATACAGTCCCATAAAATCTTGTTCTGTAGGTCAGACCGAGGACTCTTCCCTAATCCTGTGAAATTGGAGGAGGAAAGTAAGGGTCCTTTTGACAGTGTTCCCTTAAGCTATACTTGAGGTATTATTAAGTGCGAGATCCAGAGTTGCTTTTGATAAAACCCTTGTAACGTCTGTACACGCTACGGGCCGAGGCGTTTGGTGTTGCACTCCTTCCCTCTACAAATAAGAGCCGTCCATTTTGCATTTCAGTAAATGTGGTGAGAATATTATTGTCCCCTTTCCAAGCCCTAGTTGGGTTGTTTCTTTCTCACCTACAAGTCTTTATTGGGTTTGACAGACACTAGTGACTGGTGACTGAGCCAGATTTGCCTCAGTTTCATGCATAGCGCTCATTGTTCGAGACTAGGGCTGTGGTGGTCGGTGATTGTCAAGCAAATAACTGTCGGTCTCACGTTAATTAACAAACACATTTAGCATCTGGCTTCCACACAGCCTACAAGACACTGATGCAGACCTTTGGAACATCTACATTTTAAAAAGTCTAATAAATCCCTGTAATATAGCCTACACCTTCACAATGAATTAATTCTTTATTTTAGACACGTCTAAAGAAGCATGATATGAAGAAAATGTAGTCTATTTCAGAAGATCAGAATAGCTTACTCTGAGTTGTCCTTATGTTAGATCCTGATGTGTCTATGCCTGCTCATTTTTTTTTTTGCGCAGGCTGTGCACACATCATTAGTCTCTCATTCATTTGTCAAGCACTTGATAATTCCTAGAATTTCACGGCGGCATCCCCTTTGTGGCCGTAATGCACCCTAAAAAAATCCATGCCTTTGTTGTGCCTTTCTCCCTGAGTGCTGTGTGCTCTCCATCACATGATCAGATCTTTCTCACAGGCTACAAGTGAAGATAGACACATCGGGCACGCAACTGCGTGTGTCCTTATCCAATTCCGAGGTGCATATTGGAAAAATTGTCCACATTCACTTTTCGTCAGCCAACAAGATGAGTAGGCCTAACGAATAGCAAAAGCACTAGTCTATGTCAATATACTATCCCCCATAGTACAAAAGTGGACCTATTCTGTGCGAGAAATAAATATTCCAAACAGTCTGGGACTGTAGTGGGATGCAATAGATCCCAAATTAATAGAACCACTAGAATCAAAAACATTTTTTTACGCAATGTGGCAAATGTGATTATGAACGTAATGCTTTTACTATAAAAGTGCATTTTTATTATCTTCCCCAAACTTGAAGCTCACTCGTTGCTTATGTATGCCAGTTAGACTCTAAACCTCTTGTAAAATGAATTAATGTGCTTAATTTTAAGATGTTTTTTTGCCACTTTAGTTGTGATACAAACCTTATCAAAACATATAGGCCCATGAGCAAGGCTACATGTGGTGTGCAACTATTATTTGGAAAAAGTTGCAAAAAAAGGGATTTCTTATGCTGGGTATCATTCACAAGTGGTAATAAACTCAGCAAAAAAAGAAACGTCCTCTCACTGTCAACTGCGTTTATTTTCAGCAAACTTAATGTGTAAATATTTGTAGGAACATTCAACAACTTAGACATAAACTGAACAAATGCATGGGAAACAGTGTTTAAACCCTTTACAATGAAGATCTGTGAAGTTATTTAGATTTTTACAAATTATCTTTGAAAGACAGGGTCCTGAAAAAGGGACATTTCTTTTTTTTGTTGAGTTTATATCATTCACAAGTGATAGGCTAATATTGTCACCTATCAGACTATTCTTGATTTAATCTTGTCTTTACATATACTAAATAATATGTGTGCCGTTTTGATTTAGAATGGACCATTATCATGCACCTGTCTTGAAATGGGCAGCGGGAAAAAACCCATGTCATCTATGCACTTAAAAAGCGGATGGAGGACGCTTTTCCCGTCATTCATTTACCTGTCAGCCCGGTAGGCTATACTCCTGTTGTAAATATAAGCAATCAGCTTAATATTAGGAAAGTTGAGAAATAAATATAGTATGCTTAGCCTATAGAAAGCTGATGGGATCCTCCTCTTTTTAGTAGAGGCCATCACTCTGTTTTCTCACGCAATTGCATAGCCTATAGAAATGTTCCGCAACATGAACTCATGGGCTCTCATGAAATGTTTGAGATTTTTCGATTACATTTGCATTGATGTCAGAGTTATTAGAGGGACAATAGAGTGCTGAGTACCAGGCAGTTAGCAAGTTTGGTAGGCTACTAATGACCATGAGCAGCATCAGCGCTTGGAGAAGCCTAATTACCGTGACTGTGGAATTTGACTGCCTTCATGACTCGTGGCCGCAGGTGGGGCGGTAATATGGTCACCTCAACAGCCCTATTCAAGACACTTGATATTCACTCTCTCATACACTCACACACATTTGTGCTTTGGCTGTGTCTTAAGTTAACCCCTTTCTGCCCATCTAATTAGCCTTCTGCCCACAGTGTTTGTGTCTGAGTTTCAAGTTTTATTGTCATGTGCACAAGTACAGTGAAATGCCTTTATTTCGGGCTCTTTTCCAACAATGCAGTAATCAATATCAGTAGTCCACTTATTATACTGTAAAGTGTGTGTCTGTGCATGTGTGAGAGAGACCTGGTTTGATGAGCCCTGCAGCAGAAGGTCACACAGTCAGAGTGACTCTAAAGCCTGTGAGTCCTGTCTGTCTCCTGCTCTCGCTCTGCCCCCCCCACACACAATTCAATTTCAATTCAAAGGGCTTTATGGGCATGGGAAACATATATTTACGTTGCCAAGGCAAGTGAACTAGATAATTAACCAAAGTGAAATAAACAATCAAAAGTGAACAGCAAACATTACTCACAAGTTTCAGAAGAATAGACACATTTCAAATGTCATTATGTCAATATACATTGTTGTAACAATGTGCAAATAGTTAAAGTACAAAAGGGAAAATAAATAAACAAAAATCTCTATCCCTACACCCACTCTCCCCATATCTCCCCCTCTCTTTATTTCTCTCTCTCCCCCTCTCTTTTTCCCTCTCCTCTAACACTCTCTCCATCAGTTCATCATCCTCTGTGACTGTCTGGCAGTAGGAAGGCCTTTCAGTTTACAAACTCCTAATTGAGCTCCACTGTTATGTTTAAAGCTCATACCCCCTGACCTCCCTGTTGAGAGATATTGCCTTATGTAATCATGGCATATTATTTTTTAAATCTAAAGGGATCTGGGTTTGAACACTGCACATTTATGTTCAGCTTAGAGAGACAACCTGTGACATTATCTTATGTAATGTATGTTTCAGTTGGTATACACTACAGACTCTAAATGTTTTTATTTCCTATTTAGTGCACTACTTTTGAACAGGTTCCGTAGGGCACTGTGTAGGGAATAGGGTGCTGTTTGGGATGCCACCTCTTTTTTAAAAACATTTATTTAACCTTTATTTAACTAGGCAAGTCAGTTTAAAAACAAATTCTTATTTACAATGACAGCCTACCCCGAATCCCCCTAACCCAGACAACGCTGGGCCAATTGTGGGCCTCCCAATAACAGCCTGTAATCGAACCAGGGTCTGTAGTGATGCCTCTAGTACTGAGATGCAGTTCCATAGACCGATGTGCCTCTCGAGAGCCCTCTAAATGCACTGATTTAGCAGTTGGATTATAGAGCAGAAAATGTTGCGTTAGGAGGCCCCGTTATGGATCGACTATAACTACACCGGAAGGGTATGCCGACATTTAACACTCATCATAGACCAAAACAATGTTGTGATTGGGTAACTGATGCTTATGTGTAGGCTGGTAGAGTTCCAATGGGAGATGCATCATATCACATCTCATTCTTTAAACAAAAACACCCTCAGGTACTAGCTACCATTGTATTATTTTAACAAAGAACATACTAGCTAGTAAAGCCCTTGTTATGTGTGCAGCTTGGCACTTGCAGTTAGAGAACTTTTGTTGTGTGGGCATGTTTCCGCTCTGGAAGCACAGTTCATTTTTATCATCATCTTCCCACAGAGCATCCCTAACCGTGTGACATTCCTTCCCTGTCAAGGACTCTTCTGAGTGGGGACAAGTTCCCCCCCTATTCTCCCAGGCCCCCCCAAGGCTCCTGCTCGGGAGAGTATGGGGAGGAACAGTACAGTACATTGCTGTAGGCTAATTGGTTTCCTTAGCATAATCGGCTCATCTCCATGGAGACGGTGGCTAACTAGTGCTCTACGATAGCTCTGTGGTGAGCAGGGCTGGAGGAGGGAGCAGGACGTTTTCAGAACTGTCGTGTGGAAAAGTACTTTGGGGAGCGATGAAGTAGTGGTGGTTTACTTAGAAAATAGTTTGGCGCTGTGTGCATCCCTGGCTACGCCCTGAGAGAAGAGTAGCTTTCCATACCCAAATGCTCCAGTGAGATGTTCCAGTTCTTTAAATGAGTTAGCCTGCTAAAAACATATGTTATGACAGTAACGCCTCTGGTTTTGTGGTATCTAGAATTGTGTAGCTACACGGTATGTGAATCACGACCGCTCAGTCTTGTCAATTAGCATAGCTGAAGATTTCCCCCTCGCACGGGAATGCACTGAATGTAGGCCCCAACTGCTGAAACACAAATGACTCAATAAGGTGTAGTGAAATCCCAGCTAACACAGAATGTTCCTGCGACTTTCCCTTATACGTATATTCTCTGTAACTTCTTTTTTTTTTTTGACATATACCGCTGCCACAATGTTCTGGGAACCAACATTTGTTAGCTGGGATATATGTGCCTGTCTGACAACCTGTGATCTGTTCTGTCTGGGACAATTGTATAATAACAATTGTAAATGTCAAACAGGTGGTGGTGTTAAATGCTGTGAAAAGGAGAGATTGTGGTGAAATGTTACATGTCTTATGAAACGGCTGAGCTCATTTGCCCTTTTCACCTGCCTGCCTCCTCTTTCTTTCTCTCCCTTCTACCATCTCTCTCTTTCGCTCTCTTTCTCTCCATCACTTTCTCCACCTCTCTCTCTCTTTCTCTCTGTTCTCTGTGGCCTTGACAGCTCAGATACTCAGAGAGCCAGATGAGTTAGTTTTGAATCTGATCCCAGGTAAAAATCTTCAAGAAAACAGACTACTCCAGTATTTGGCTTTGTGGTAGAGATGAGTAGGGACTCGAGGGAGTTGGGGCCTCACTAACCCTAGGGTGGGTTAAACATATGCTGTGTGTCAGACTTCACACACTGACACTGGCCAACTAAGACGTCAGCCCCCGACACTTGTAATGGGTGCAGTGAAGTAGCTGTAAGCACCAGACCTGGGTTCAGTAGCATTTGTCTTCTTTCAAATACTGTATCTGCGCTGGATTGAGCTTGCCTGGCACAATGGAACCAAAGGAATAGTCCCGAGTGCAAACCCCACCACGATAACATTCCAGGTAGACGATCAAATGCTCAAAGTATTTTTGTAAAGATTTCAAATACCATTTGAACCCAGGTCTGGTCAAACTTCACTGAGACTTCCCAACTAAGACGTCAGTCCCAACGCTTAGTTCAATGAGGCTGTAATGTTAAGATCCTGTCAGGTTTTGGCTCATTCTCCCACCACCGTGCGAGTTGTTCTTATAGTCTATGGCATGAGTGAGACAATGGCAGCCAGAGGTGGAAGTGAGAGCTTGGCTATGTCCCAAATGACACCCTATTCTCTATCTAGTGCATTCCTCCTTACTGATGGGCCCTTGTCAAAAGTAGCGCACTACATAGAGAATAGGATGCCGTTTGGGACGAAACCCTTGTGGTATTGGGTAATGGAACATGGCTCCCTCTGCTCAGAGCTCTGACTAGACTATGTTGACCCCACACCAGGGTAATGTTCAGTAGGCAAACACTGTGGAATGTTCCAGATAGAAATGACATAAATAGAGCTGCCGTGATTCCTTATTGTACGTGTTAGAGGCATGTTTATTCTAAATCATGTATTTTCTATCTGAACGTTCCCTACTGTTGTGTCCTGCTGAATGCTGACCAGTACATGTACGAGTACAGTAGAGCTGTGTGACACAATGTTTTTCAGGTTGAGGTAACTGCCTGTGAGCAAGTCGTGTAAGCTGTTTCTCCAACGGTTGTCTCGTCTTTGAATTTTTCTGCTTTTTTTTCAACGTTCTATTTTGCTACAGACCTGTTTCCTCTTCTCTAGACAAACGCCTACTTCCTCCTTCTGTTAACCTCTCTCTCTTTTGCTTTTTTCTGTCTCTGTGCCCAAGGAGAGGCACTTTGAAGTTTAGTTTAAAACCCTTGCTCTTGTGACTGCTGAACATCGAAGGATGCTTATTGTATTTGTGGCTAGCTAGTGTTAGTGGGGATTTTGTTTAGTTTTGTTTTGTTGTGGATTTGAAACAAAACTTATTGGAGGGTGGACCCGCGGGTTGAACTCGCTACCTGCTTGTCGTCAAGGTTTCCGGGTGAGTCCCTGGTCTTCTCTTCTTGTTGTGTACTCACTACTCAGGCTGGAGTAGGGTGCGTTGGGCCGAAGGGTAGGGCCCTCATTTTAGGGCCGCCCTCCTCTGCCCTCCCCACCCCCTGTGCCCTCTAACCCCCCTGGGCACTGACCCTATTCAGACTATAGTATTATAATGATTATAAATCACGATACCAGGACAGCCATTTTGAGTGTACCCATGTTTACCAGTTTGGTTTCCCCTGACAGGTCAGCTATGAAATAGATTGTTTAGACAACTACATAACAGACAGAAATCGAAATAAAAGAAGCATTGGCTGTGCAGCTCATTAGATATGGATTTGGCTGTTATAGTTGTTTAGTCACACCTCTGGATTGACGCAGACGTTTTCTATGACTCATTTATTTTATTCAGGATGGTGACAATGAAATGTATATTGTTGCTGACTCACTTTGTTATTGGTGAACCCCTTTTGGTTTCACTGCCTGGGTTCACTGTTTTCATTTTACTACCCCCCATACCTCCCATACCTCCCATACCCCCCCATACCTGTAAGACCTTAACTGCATTCCAAATGGCACCCTATTCCCTACCAAATGGCACCCTATTCCCTACCAAATGGCACCCTATTCTCTACATAGTGCACTACCTTTGACCAGAGCCGTATGGGCACTATAGGGTGATATTTGGGATGCAAATATCACCCTGCAGCATGCATGGCTCCATGTCACACATATCTACGCTGCTTCCAGGAGTGTACAGATCATACATACATACATACATACACACACACACACACACACACACACACACACACACACACACACACACACACACACGTTAGTCTATTTAACCAACACAAGTTTAGAGAATGACTGTCCCCTCGGCAGGCGTGTTGTGTGCCTCGGCGGAGTTAATACAGTGCTGTTAATTGCTGTGAGAGCTGTTGTCGGCCCTTTGGCACAGACTACTGACAGGATATCCTGCTTGCTGCACTAGAAACAAGGGCATGTTTGTGAAACAAAACGGCCTGTTGAGAAAGAGACAGTTACTAGTAACAACCTAGTAGTAGTAGTAGTAACAGTAGTAGTAGTAGTAACAGTAGTAGTAGTAGTAACAGTAGTAGTAGTAACAGTAGTAACAGTAGTAGTAGTAACAGTAGTAGTAGTAACAGTAGTAGCAGTAACAGTAGTAGTAGTAACAGTAGTAGTAGTAGTAACAGTAGTAGTAACAGTAGTAGTAGTAGTAGTAGTAGTAGTAGTAGTAACAGTAGTAGTAGTAGTAGTAACAACAGTATTAGTAGTAGTAACAACAGTATTAGTAGTAGTAACAACAGTATTAGTAGTAACAGTAGTAGTAGTAACAACAGTAGTAGTAGTAGTAACAACAGTAGTAGTAGTAACAACAGTAGTAGTAGTAACAGTAGTAGTAGTAACAACAGTAGTAGTAGTAGTAACAGTAGTAGTAGTAACAACAGTAGTAGTAGTAGTAGTAGTAACAGTAGTAGTAACAGTAGTAGTAGTAGTAGTAACAGTAGTAGTAGTAACAGTAGTAGTAGTAACAGTGTAGTAGTAGTAACAGTAGCAGTAACAGTAGTAGTAACAGTAGTAGTAGTAGTAACAGTAGTAGTAGTAACAGTAGTAGTAACAGTAGTGGTAATAGTAGTAGTAACAGTAGTAACAGTAGTAGTAGTAGTAGTAGTAGTAACAGTAGTAGTAGTAGTAGTAGTAGTAGTAACAACAGTATTAGTAGTAGTAGTAGTAACAACAGTATTAGTAGTAGTAGTAGTAGTAGTAACAACAGTATTAGTAGTAGTAACAACAGTATTAGTAGTAGTAACAACAGTATTAGTAGTAGTAGTAACAGTAGTAGTAGTAACAACAGTAGTAGTAGTAGTAACAACAGTAGTAGTAGTAACAACAGTAGTAGTAGTAACAGTAGTAGTAGTAGTAACAGTAGTAGTAGTAACAACAGTAGTAGTAGTAGTAGTAGTAGTAGTAGTAGTAGTCTGCTGAGACAGTAGTAGTAGTAGTAGTAGTAACAGTAGTAGTAGTAACAACAGTAGTAGTAGTAGTAACAGTATTAGTAGTAGTAGTAACAGTATTAGTAGTAGTAACAACAGTAGTAGTAGTAACAACAGTAGTAGTAGTAACAGTAGTAGTAGTAACAGTAGTAGTAGTAACAACAGTAGTAGTAGTAGTAGTAGTAGTAGTAGTAGTCTGCTGAGACAGTAGTAGTAGTAACCTGCTGAGACCGTAGTAGTAGTATTAGTAGTAGTACCTTTGCAACCTGCAGAGACAGTCAGTCAGTAGTAGTACTGTAGTAGCCTGCTGAGACACAGTTTGTAGTAGTAGTAACCTGCTGATACAGAGATAGTGTAGTAGCCTGCTGAGACAGTTAGTAGGAGTAGTACTGTAGTAGCCTGCTGAGAAAGAGACAGCCAGTAGTAGTACTGTAGTAACCTGATTACACAGTTAGTAGTAGTAGTGCGGTAGCCTGCTGAGACAGACTAGTAGTAGTACTGTAGTAACCTGATTAGACAGTCAGTAGTAGTACTGTAGTAGCCTGCTGAGATAGACAGTAGTAGCCTGCTGAAACAGACTAGTAGTAGTACTGTAGTAACCTGATTAGACAGTCAGTAGTAGTATTGTAGTAGCCTGCTGAGACAGACAGTTAGTTAGTAGTACTGTAGTAACCTACTGAGTCACACAGTCAGTAGTTGTTCTGTAGTAGCCTGCTGAGACACAGGTGGTAGTGGTAGTGGTAGTAGTAACCTGTTGAGACACAGTAGTAGTGTAGTAGCCTGCTGAGACACAGTAGTAGTGTAGTAGCCTGCTGAGACACAGTAGTAGTGTAGTAGCCTGCTGAGACACAGTAGTAGTGTAGTAGCCTGCTGAGACACAGTGAGTAGTGTAGTAGCCTGCTGAGACACAGTAGTGTGTAGTAGCCTGCTGAGACACAGTAGTAGTGTAGTAGCCTGCTGAGACACAGTAGTAGTGTAGTAGCCTGCTGAGACACAGTAGTAGTGTAGTAGCCTGCTGAGACACAGTAGTAGTGTAGTAGCCTGCTGAGACACAGTAGTAGTGTAGTAGCCTGCTGAGACACAGTAGTAGTGTAGTAGCCTGCTGAGACACAGTAGTAGTGTAGTAGCTTGCAGAGACACAGTAGTAGTGTAGTAGCACAGTAGTGTGTAGTAGCCTGCTGAGACACAGTAGTAGTGTAGTAGCCTGCTGAGACACAGTAGTAGTGTAGTAGCCTGCTGAGACACAGTAGTAGTGTAGTAGCCTGCTGAGACACAGTAGTAGTGTAGTAGCCTGCTGAGACAGACAGTAGTAGTGTAGTAGCCTGCTGAGACAGACAGTAGTAGTAATGTAGTAACCTGCTTAGATAGGTAGTGGTGGTAGTAGTAGTAACCTGCTTAGATAGTTAGTGCAGTAGTTTGCTGCGACAGACAGTAGTGGTAGTGTATTAGCCTGCTTAGATAGGTAGTGTAGTAGTTTGCTGAGACAGACAGTAGTAGTAATGTATTAGCCTGCTTAGATAGGTAATGGTGGTAGTAGTAGTAACCTGCTTAGATAGTTAGTGCAGTAGTTTGCTGAGACAGACAGTAGTAGTAATGTATTAGCCTGCTTAGATAGGTAGTGGTGGTAGTAGTAGTAACCTGCTTAGATAGGTAGTGTAGTAGTTTGCTGAGACAGACAGTAGTAGTAATGTAGTAGCCTACTTAGGCAGGTAGTAGTAGTAGCCTGCTTAGACACAGGTGGTAGTAGTAACCTGTTGAGACAGTCAGTAATAGTACTGTAGTAGCCTGCTGAGACAGATACAGTTAGTAGTAGCCTGCTGAGACAGACAGTAGTAGTGTAGTAGCCTGCTGAGACAATGACAGGCAGTAGTAGTAGTACTGTAGTAGCCTGCTTAGACAGTAGTAGTAGTAGTACTGTAGTTAGACAGTAGTAGTGTAGTATCCTGCTTAGACAGTAATAGTAATAGTGTAGTATCCTGCTGAGACAGGTAGTAGTAGTAGTGTAGTTGCCTGCTTAGACAGTTAGTAGTAGTTTAGTAGCCTGCTGAGACACAGGTATTAGTAGTTAGTAGTAGTAGTAGTAGCATTGCTTGCTGTTTGGGGTTTTGGGCTGGGTTTCTGTACAACACTTTGACATCAGCTGAGGCAGAGTACCTCTGTCCCTGTGTCTGTGTTCTTTTCCCCATCCTAATCTTTTCTTTTTATTGGCCGTTCTGAGATATGGCTTTTTCTTTGCAACTCTGCCTAGAAGGCTACCATCACGGAGTCACCTTTTCACTGTTGACATTGAGACTGGTGTTTTGCGGTTACTATTTAATGAAGCTGCCAGTTGAGGACTTGTGAGGTGTCTTTCTCAAACTTGACTCTCTAATGTACTTGTGCTCTTGCTCAGTTGTGCACTGGGGCCTCCTACTCCTCTTTCTATTCTGGTCAGGGCCAGTTTGCACTGTTCTGTGAAGGGAGTAGTACACATCATTGTACGAGATCTTCAGTTTCTTAGAGTGATGGGTTTCAGAGGAAAGTTATTTGTTTCTGGCCATTTTGAGCCTGTAATCGAACCCACACATGCTGATGCTCCAGATACTCAACTAGTCTAAAGAATGCCAGTTTTATTGCTTCTTAAATCAGGGCAACAGTTTTCGGCTGTGCTAGCATAATTGCAAAAGGGTTTTCTAATGATTAATTATCCTTTTAAAATGATAAACTTGAATTAGCTAACACAACGTGCCATTGGAACACAGGAGTGATGGTTTCTGATAATGGGCCTCTGTACGCTTATGTAGATATTCCAGTTACAATAGTAATTTACAACATTAACAATGTCTACATTGTATTTCTGATCAATTTTATTTTATTTTAATGGACAATTTTTTTTTGATTTTCTTTCAAAACAAGGACATTTCTAAGTGACCCTGTAAAGCTTGTCCTCCTCTTCTGAGGAGGAGTAGTAGGAAAGATTGGAGGACCAATGCGCAGCGTGGTACGTGTTCATGATGATCTTAAATAAACTCAGAACACTAAAACAAAAATAACGAGAATGACACGAAACAGTCCTGTCTGGTGACCTACACAAAGACAGAAAACAATCACCCACGAAACACAGGTGGGAAAAGGCTACCTACTAACAACACCTGCCTCTGATTGAGAACCATACCAGGCCAAACGCAAAACACAGCATAGAAAAACGAACATAGACAGCTTACCTCAACTCACGCCCTGACCAACCTAAAGCAAAGACATAACAAAATAACTAAGGTCAGAACGTGACAGACCCCAAACTTTTGAACGGTAGTGTACATATGAGATGAGTAATCCGAGATATGTAAACCTTCTTAAAGTGGCATCATTAAAGTGTCTAGTTCCATTTATTAAATTGGCCAATGATATCAAGTCTGTAGGTAGGCAGCCACCTCTCTGTGCTAGTGATGGCTGTTTAATAGTCTGATGGCCTTGAGATTGAAAAACAGCTTCTATCTCTGTCCCAGCTTTGATGCACCTGTACTGACCTCCCCTTCTGGATGATAGTGGGGTGAACAGGTAGTGGCTCGGGTGGTTATTGTCCTTGATTATCTTTTTTGCCTTCCTGTGACATCAGGTGTTGTAGGTGTCCTGGAGGGCAGGTAGTTTGCCCCCGGTGACGCGTTGTGCACACCACCCTATGGAGAGCCCTGTGGTTGTGGGTGGTGCAGTTGCCGTACCAGGCGGTGATACAGCCCGACAGGATGCTCTCAATTGTGCACCTATAAAAGTTAGTGAGGGTTTTAGGTGACAAGCCACATTTTTTCAGCCCCCTGAGCTTGAAGAGGCGCTGTTGCGCCTTCTTCACCATACTGTCTGTGTGCGTGGACCATTTCAGTTTGTCGGTGATATGTGCACTGAGGAACTTAACTTTTCACCTTCTCCACTGCTGTCCTGTTTGTGTGTGTGTGTGTGTGTGTGTGTGTGTGTGTGTGTGTGTGTGCCTGTCTGTCATTGCCAACTGTCTTTAGCAAACTGGGTGTGACTGAAAGAGATGCTCTTTGAGAGAGGGAATGAGTAATGTTTTATTAATTGATGATTTCTCCACATGATTTCTCACAATGGGCGGCAGCGTAGCCAAGTGGTTAGAGCGTTGGACTAGTAACCGGAAGGTTGCAAGTTCAAACCCCCGAGCTAACAAGGTACAAATCTGTCGTTCTGCCCCCACTGTTCCCAGGCCGTCATTGAAAATAAATAAATAAATAAGAATGTGTTCTTAACTGACTTGCCTGGTTAAATAAAGGTAAAATAAATAAATAAAACAATGATGTTCAACTTGTAATGTGCTGCCTGTCACTCACAACATGTCCTGTTCCCTTTTGTTGCAGCTCTGCCATGTTTCCCTCCAGTGCCCTCCTCTCTTTCTGTTTCTCTTCCTCCTTTCATTGTTTTGTCTACCACCCAGGGGGAACTCTGATAGGGGTATGTGGGCACAGTTTCACAGGGCAAAGAGAATAAATCTAACTTTCAATGAGCTCTTACGAGGGATTTTCCTGTGGGTGCTTCTGTGTGAATTAAAATGACAGTACTTAGGCCAACTGTGTGTGTTTGTGTGAGACACTCCCTCATGGTGTAACAGTACACTGAAAGCATGGCTAGAGAGCGGCCGTGTGTGAACTGGCTTGAAGCAGGTGTTTCAGTGTGTCTCTTACGGTTTGTGATGGTGTCATAATTGTAGCGGGTGTTTCATCATGTGTGTGTCTCTGTGTCACTCCATCTCTCTGTGTGTGTTTCCGTCTCGTAGGCGATAACTCACTGTGCCTGTCTCTGTGTCACTCCATCTCTCTGTGTGTTTCCGTCTCGTAGGCGATAACTCACTGTGCCTGTCTCTGTGTCACTCCATCTCTCTGTGGCCTTTGTTTCTTACACAGATAAAGGTTCCTGGCTCCTTTTTAAGCTGTCTGTAGCACGGTGTCACACCCTGGCCCCTTGGTGAGCCACAGTCCTTTGTGGAGGTGTCAGATGGAGCGCTGGGGTTTAGGCTCTTTTGAAATCTATACAAGGTGTCAGCCCACAGTACCCCCCTCCCCCCTCCCAGCTGTTTAGGAAAGTTGAAGAGTACTACTGTTCAAAAGTTTGGGGTTTTTAGAAGAAAATCACTTTTTTTTGTCCATTTAAAATCAAATTGATCAGAATTACAGTATAGACATTTTTAATGTTGTAGCTGGAAACGGCAGATAAAAAAACGGAATATCTACATAGGTGTACAGAGACCCATTATCAGCAACCATCACTCCTGTGTTCCAATGGCACGTTGTGTTAGCTTATCCAAGTATATCATTTTAAATGGCTAATTGAGCATTAGAAAACTCTTTTGAAATTATGTTAGCACAGCTGAAAACTGTTTAAAGAAGCAATAAAACTGGCCTTCTTTAGACTAGTTCAGTATCTGGAGCATCAGCATTTGTGGGTTCAATTAATTACAGGCTCAAAATGGCCAGAAACAAAGAACTCACCAGTGTCAATGTCAACAGTGAAGAGGTGACTCCGGGATGCTGACCTTCTAGGCAGAGTTCCTCTGTCCAGTGTCTGTGTTCTTTTCCCCATCTTAATCTTTTATTGGCCAGTCTGAGATGTGGCTTTTTCTTTGCAACTCTGCCTAGATGGCTAGAAAATGTCCTCTGGTCTGATGAAGGAAAAATAGAACTGTTTGGCCATAATGACCATTGTTGTGTTTGGAGGAAAAAGGGAGATGCTTGCAAGCCGAAGAACACCATCCCAACCGTGAAGCACAGGGGTGGCAGCATCATGTTGTGGAGGTGCTTTGCTGCAGGAGGGACTGGTGCACGTCACAAAATAGATGGCATCATGAGGGAGGAAAATTATGTGGATATATTGAAGCAACATCTCAAGATGTTCCAGTCAGGAAGTTAAAGCTTGGTCGCAAATGGGTTTTCCAAATGGACAATGAGTCACGCCCTGACCTTAGAGATCCTTTTTATTCTCTATTTTGGTTAGGTCATGGTGTGACTATGGTGGGCAATCTAGTTTTCCTATTTCTTTGTTTGGCCTGGTATGGTTCCCAATCAGAGGCAGCTGTCTATCGTTGTCTCTGATTGTGGATCATACTTAGGCAGCCTTTTCCCCACCTTAGTTTGTGGGATCTTGTTTTTGGTACTGTGCTGTTTAGCCCTACTAGACGTTATGTTTAATTTTGTATTTGTTGTTTTTTTGGTGTTCATTTAATAAATTCAAATGTACGCCTACCACGCTGCACCTTGGTCTGATTCCCTTCCATCGACGAACATAACACAATGACCCCAAGCATACTTCCAAAGTTGTGTCAAAATGGCTTAAGGACAACAAAGTCAAGGTATTGGAGTGGCCATCACAAAGCCCTGACCTCAATCCCATAGAAAATTTGTGGGCAGAACTGAAAAAGTGTGTGCGAACAAGGAGGCCTACAAATATTAATTATAGTGTATAAAGCCCTTTCCCAGCAATGCAGGGTTAAAAACTAAGACGAGTTTAGCGAAATAGTAACGCTATATACAAGGACTCCTGTACCGAGTCAATGTGCAGGGGTATGAGGTAGTCGATGGGTTGCAGGGGTGAAAAGTAGATGGGAGGTCCCGTACCGAGAATAAATCACGTGTGCATGTCCAACCCAAACTATATCGGCATAACAGGCCAGGCCCTGGGCGTTCTGCCGCCCAAAGGCAAACAGGCCCTGGACGTTCTGCCGCCCAAAGGCAAACAGGCCCTGGGCGTTCTGCCGCCCAAAGGCAAACAGGCCCTGGGCGTTCTGCCGCCCAAAGGCAAACAGGCCCTGGGCGTTCTGCCGCCCAAAGGCAAACAGGCCCTGGGCGTTCTGCCGCTCAAAGGCAAACAGGCCCTGGGCGTTCTGCCGCCCAAAGGCAAACAGGCCCTGGGCGTTCTGCCGCCCAAAGGCAAACAGGCCCTGGGCGTTCTGCCGCCCAAAGGCAAACAGGCCCTGGGCGTTCTGCCGCCCAAAGGCAAACAGGCCCTGGGCGTTCTGCCGCCCAAGGCAAACAGGCCCTGGGCGTTCTGCCGCCCAAAGGCAAACAGGCCCTGGGCGTTCTGCCGCCCAAAGGCAAACAGGCCCTGGGCGTTCTGCCGCCCAAAGGCAAACAGGCCCTGGGCGTTCTGCCGCCCAAAGGCAAACAGGCCCTGGGCGTTCTGCCGCCCAAAGGCAAACAGGCCCTGGGCGTTCTGCCGCCCAAAGGCAAACAGGCCCTGGGCGTTCTGCCGCCCAAAGGCAAACAGGCCCTGGGCGTTCTGCCGCCCAAAGGCAAACAGGCCCTGGGCGTTCTGCCGCCCAAAGGAAAAAATAAATCTTTGCTAATAGTTGGCAGATCAGAACATAGTAGCAACCCAATCCACATGCCTATGCTACAAATTAAACAATTACTAGCACATCTGGTTAGTAGGCTATTTAATAATCAGTTCAATTTCAGTAACATATATACTAATATTTTCAATCTGATTACACTGTTAAAATCACCAATGTCTCTATGAATTGTATTTTTGTTTTTCTTTGTGCAATGATTGATTGGAGAAAAACTCCTTGCAATCGAGAAAATATCGCTCTGAAAAAGTCTCAAGAAAGGTGGATAATGAAAATGGAAGTTTCAGGGAAGAAAACAAACCAGAGTGTCTTGTTTGCAAATAATTAATTATTAGACATCCTTATGAATCTAAGCATGGCACTTTCGAAAGTTGCCCTTCCACCCAGACAGAGGTTTGACTGATGAAGAAAAATGTAAGCTTCAACTGCTGGCTTCCCTAAAAGCTGCTTGGCTTTAACCATATTCTCTTTTCAGAAAATGAAAAGCTTAAATAATAGGGACAGAATAAAATGTTCTTTTTTTGTGTTCTCCAATATCGAAGGCTGCAGCTCAGCTTCAGATTGTCATAGAGGAATCAATACATCTCCATATGCATCAGTCACCTCTGGGCATTTTAGTGCTTGTTTCTAGCACAAGGCATTGTCGAGTTAAGCATTGTTATAGAACGCTTGGTATCATCTGGATACGTGTTGTGTACAATTTCAAAATATAAAGCAAACAATAGATATCCTTTTTGCCCTTTCACAACGGATATGGCATATCCTCACTCAATTTGAGCTCTGGTTTTAACAGAACAGTGTTTGGGAAGGGCTTGGTCTGAGGTTTTTATGGCGTGCATGGTGACCGTATTGGAGGATTTGGATATACTGACAAATCTGTAGCATAGTTGTGCCTGTCAAACAGGTAGGCCTACATCCATTTTTTTAATAGGAGGAAATGGGCAACAACAAAGCCCTCTTGTTGGTAGTGAAGTCAAATTTAAAATGTTCTGTCTTTCCTCTTGATCCCTCACTCGACACTCCAGCCGATCTTTTTCCTCGCTCTCTCTCTCGTTCTCTCCCCTCCATCTCCTCCCAGAACTCTCCTCCCTCTTCCTCTCCCCTTCCTTCCTCTCTGCAGAGGACAAGACCTCTTATGTTACCTCATAAATAATTGAGCAGAAACCTGGCGCGTCCCTCTTCCTTCTCGTCCCCTCTTAACCACCTCCTGTATTGATGCGTTCTTCCAGTTGTGTACTTTTTCATTTTCAGGACCTTGGGGTGATTTATTTTTTCTTGTTGTTGTAAAGTCACTCTTTCCGTGTCTGAAATAATCCAGTGGATTAACGTCACTTTAGTGGTGTGACCTTCTCGCTGCACGTGTCACTCTGATTTACCACAGGTGATGGTGCCAGTGGGCGTTTTGTGAGTTTATAGTCTGGCCCAGTTCCACATCCTCATCCATCATACCAAATAAATGATTATTATTAAGGTTATGGCTACAGCCCAAATGGCACCCTATTCCCTATGTAGTGCACTTTTGACCAGAGGCCTATTAGTGTGGTGTCCTTATGGGCCTTGGTCCAAAATGGTGGTGCCATTCGGGTTGCACGTTCTATCAGGATTATTGCCAGTCAGTCCGTGTGCTTTGCTACTGTCCTTAGAAGGTCCATTCACCCTGATAAACAATGATTTGATGTCTAGCCAGCTCGTTATGTTACGCAGTACATTACTTTAATGAAACCAAGTGAAGGACTGGACATTTGTGTGAGAGGGAATGGATCTGATCCTACAGAGCTTTATTGGTTTAGAGACCGTACAGCTGCAACGTTTCAATCCCTAATGTTTTCTATAAAGATGGGGAGGAACAGAGAGAGAAAGAGTGTTGCTTGGCTACCCAGACTCCTTGCTATGGGTTGGGCCAGAGCCAGAACACGTGGGTAAAGCCACGGTTTGAAAATTCGTCATGGGCTTCGATGACGATTGGTTAGAGACGATCCAATCGCTGATGACTTTGTTTTGAACAACCCCCTCGTCACCTCAAACGACTTCAATGACGTCAGTCTCAGACTGAAGCATGTAGCGAGAGCAGAGGAAACAATTCAGTGTGAGTCGTCAGGGTAGGATGAGAGAGCAGGACACCTAAAGAGGAGGCAAAGACTGAAGTAGGAGCAGAGACATGGCATGAGGAACAGGGGCCTGGGGAGAAGGAAAGAGAGACACTTATGTCTTATTAGCTCCTCTGGCAGAGCTGTGTTGTACAGGTCCACATATTCCTGAGGGTATCAACTACCATGACAGGATGGCCTTGGACAGCTGCTTGCTCAATAACAAAACCACAATTTGCATTGTGAAGTGGATAAAATATGAGGCAGAGATACGTGAGGCAAAGATACGTGCCTCCCGGGTATGACACACACACACACACACACACACAGAGTAAATCTTGATTGGCATATCTGCTGTGTATCCCAGTGCAGTCTTGAAGCCTATAAATGAACCCAGAGCAGAATGACAGTGTTCCTGGCAGCCCTGACTGCCCCTCTCCTCAACCCATCCCCTCCACTAGATTTACTGTATACTGCTTCTCTCTGTGATGAGTGCATCACAAATGGCACCCTATTTCCTATGTAGTGCACTACTTTTGACCAGAGATCTATAGGGAATAGGGTGCAATTGGGACACAGCCAAAGTCTCAAGTCTCTGACAGAGCTCCTGTTGTAAGGGGAAAGGAAGGAAGATGGGTGCACTGAGCTTTCTGAGGTTGACTGTGACACTTCCACTGTTGCTGCTCCTGTGATGAAAGACCATGACAGATCTGATTGACAGGCTGAACTTGTTGACAGGATGAATTTATTTTTTCTTGAAAGGGTGTGTGTGTGTGTGTGTGTGTGTCTGCGCAATCATGCTCCTCTGCTCACAGAATTGGCCAGCTTGTGCTCATCAAGACAATACTGCTGTGTTCTTTCTCTCGGTCTCTCTCTCTTTACCACCCTCCGCTTTCCTAGAGCGGAGGACAAGAACACAATTTTCTCTGAATGAGCATAAACAAGGGAGAGGCATGAACGGAGAGAGTCAGTGATTTCGGTGAGGAGCCTGGTTTCATCAACACAGCCAGCTGCAGGTCAGGAAGGCCACAGACATGTAGGCCTGTGATGGTAAATTAATAACCGGGTAAAAATGACCGCGTAACTAATGATTACAGATGAACACCATAGATAAAATATCCGGCAAAACCATTTTAAATAAGCCTACATTAATTTTTGGGAAAAACACATTTCTGAACTTTTTTTTTCATGTAGATGAACTTGCCCTAATAGCAGGCGAACTGATTTGCGTGTTGAAATAGGATCCCTATTAATTTGTTTTGTTTTGTTGCAAAAACAGTAACAGACTAGGTAGGCGTATAATTTTTATTTAGAAAATGCGATTGATCTTCTCCAACCTGGCATTTCTTTAATTTGTAGATTCATATTTAGAAGTAATAACCTGAAGAATAATAATAATCCTAATAATACCATGATGATAATAATGGGTTTCATTAAGAAGTATATCCATGTTAACAAGTGAACCTCCCATTTTTACACAGGGCCTTATAAGCCTAAGACAACAGTAACATACATTTAAACAAAATGGACACTTACAAAACCGAATGGCAAGGAAAAAACAGAAACAAAGTGTAAATGCAATAGTGAAATGGCACGTTTCTTTTGTCTCAAAGCCTATGGGGTTAAGTTGTCAATACGAAAATGTGACAATCCTCTCCAATCTGACATTTCTAAATTTGCATACTAGACTAATATTTAGAGGTAATAATGAATTAAATAGTAATTAAATGATACTGATAACAGTATAATGGTAATAATTAAGTTGCAGAGAAAGGCTGTCTTTTTGAGTCACAGCCCTACACACACACACACACACACGTCCACTGAAGGCTGTTTCTCAAAGTTCTCATTTTACACACTCCAATGTTTACACCGAGAGTCTGCTATTTCCCTCAGATTTATTTGAATGGTGGAAAAAAGACTGGTGGTTCTTATGCATTTCGGTAAATTCAAATGACAACAAACAAAAGGTGACCGACTGCCTTTGTGACAACCTGGATGGAAGTAAAGATGCAGCTAGCTAGTGTCTACTGAAGCTATGGCTCCCATGGCAATGGGCCCTGAACAAGGGCTGTGCTTATTATGGGATGAGCTACACATTCACAGTACACCAGACCAGGCAGATGACATGACGACTATCTTTTTGGAATAAACTGCATGAGGGAGAGAGACGTAAGGTTGGAATAAACTGCATGGGGGAGAGAGGGAGAGAGACGTAAGGTTGGAATAAACTGCATGGGGGAGAGAGACGTCAGGTTGGAATAAACTGCATGGGGGAGAGAGGGAGAGAGACGTAAGGTTGGAATAAACTGCATGGAGGAGAGAGGGAGAGAGACGTAAGGTTGGAATAAACTGCATGGAGGAGAGAGGGAGAGAGACGTAAGGTTGGAATAAACTGCATGGGGGAGAGAGACGTAAGGTTGGAATAAACTGCATGGGGGAGAGAGACGTAAGGTTGGAATAAACTGCATGGGGGAGAGGGAGAGAGACGTAAGGTTGGAATAAACTGCATGGAGGAGAGAGGGAGAGATACGTAAGGTTGGAATAAACTGCATGGGGAGGAGAGAGGTTGGAATAAACTGCATGTGGGAGAGGGAGAGAGACGTAAGGTTGGAATAAACTGCATGGAGGAGAGAGGGAGAGATACGTAAGGTTGGAATAAACTGCATGGGGGAGAGAGACGTAAGGTTGGAATAAACTGCATGGGGGAGAGAGACGTAAGGTTGGAATAAACTGCATGGGGGAGAGCGACGTAAGGTTGGAATAAACTGCATGGGGGAGAGAGGGAGAGAGACGTAAGGTTGGAATAAACTGCATGGAGGAGAGCGACGTAAGGTTGGAATAAACTGCATGGAGGAGAGAGGGAGAGAGACGTAAGGTTGGAATAAACTGCATGGGGGAGAGAGGGAGAGAGACGTAAGGTTGGAATAAACTGCATGGAGGAGAGAGACGTAAGGTTGGAATAAACTGCATGGGGGAGAGCGACGTAAGGTTGGAATAAACTGCATGGGGGAGAGAGGGAGAGAGACGTAAGGTTGGAATAAACTGCATGGAGGAGAGAGACGTAAGGTTGGAATAAACTGCATGGAGGAGAGAGGGAGAGACGTAAGGTTGGAATAAACTGCATGGAGGAGAGAGACGTAAGGTTGGAATAAACTGCATGGGGGAGAGCGACGTAAGGTTGGAATAAACTGCATGGAGGAGAGAGACGTAAGGTTGGAATAAACTGCATGGGGGAGAGAGGGAGAGAGACGTAAGGTTGGAATAAACTGCATGGAGGAGAGAGACGTAAGGTTGGAATAAACTGCATGGGGGAGAGCGACGTAAGGTTGGAATAAACTGCATGGGGGAGAGCGACGTAAGGTTGGAATAAACTGCATGGGGGAGAGAGGGAGAGAGACGTAAGGTTGGAATAAACTGCATGGAGGAGAGAGACGTAAGGTTGGAATAAACTGCATGGGGGAGAGCGACGTAAGGTTGGAATAAACTGCATGGAGGAGAGAGACGTAAGGTTGGAATAAACTGCATGGGGGAGAGAGGGAGAGAGACGTAAGGTTGGAATAAACTGCATGGGGGAGAGAGGGAGAGAGACGTAAGGTTGGAATAAACTGCATGGAGGAGAGAGACGTAAGGTCGGAATAAACTGCATGGAGGAGAGAGGGAGAGAGACGTAAGGTTGGAATAAACTGCATGGGGGAGAGAGGGAGAGAGACGTAAGGTTGGAATAAACTGCATGGAGGAGAGAGACGTAAGGTTGGAATAAACTGCATGGGGGAGAGCGACGTAAGGTTGGAATAAACTGCATGGGGGAGAGAGGGAGAGAGACGTAAGGTTGGAATAAACTGCATGGAGGAGAGAGACGTAAGGTTGGAATAAACTGCATGGAGGAGAGAGGGAGAGACGTAAGGTTGGAATAAACTGCATGGAGGAGAGAGACGTAAGGTTGGAATAAACTGCATGGGGGAGAGCGACGTAAGGTTGGAATAAACTGCATGGAGGAGAGAGACGTAAGGTTGGAATAAACTGCATGGGGGAGAGAGGGAGAGAGACGTAAGGTTGGAATAAACTGCATGGGGGAGAGAGGGAGAGAGACGTAAGGTTGGAATAAACTGCATGGAGGAGAGAGACGTAAGGTTGGAATAAACTGCATGGAGGAGAGAGACGTAAGGTCGGAATAAACTGCATGGAGGAGAGAGACGTAAGGTCGGAATAAACTGCATGGAGGAGAGAGGGAGAGAGACGTAAGGTTGGAATAAACTGCATGGAGGAGAGAGACGTAAGGTTGGAATAAACTGCATGGAGGAGAGAGGGAGAGAGACGTAAGGTTGGAATAAACTGCATGGAGGAGAGAGACGTAAGGTTGGAATAAACTGCATGGAGGAGAGAGACGTAAGGTTGGAATAAACTGCATGGGGGAGAGAGGGAGAGAGACGTAAGGTTGGAATAAACTGCATGGAGGAGAGAGGGAGAGAGATTTAAGGTTGGAATAAACTACATGAGGGAGAGAGGCATGTAGGGAAGGTTTGAACAAACAGAGCGAGAGACGAAAGCTCCACACCTGTGCATCCCAAATGGCACCCTATTCCTATAGTACACTAATAGGGCCCTGATCAAAATTTCTATTCGCTATATAGTGCACTTTTTTTGACCAGAGCTCTAATAGGTCCTGGTTAAATGTAGTGCAGCTCATAGGGAATAGGGTGTTATTGATCCCTCCCATGGGGGACTGGGTCCATGTGGAAGAGGATTAAATATGTAAAGGGGCTTCTCCTTTAGGAGCGAAGATGATCCAGACTGAAATACTGAATAAATAACACAATGTTGCTTGGCTGGGTTTTGCATATCTACAGTGCTTGGTATACTGGCTGTGTCCCAAATGGGACCCCTATTTATTCCCTGTGTAGTGCACTACTTTTAACTAGAGCCCATAGGTTAGGGGGCAAAAGTGGTGCACTACCTAAGTTATAGGGTGTCATTTGGTATGTATTCTATATCTACAGTACTCCGTATACACTATTTCCATTTTGGATGGACATTTGGTGTCGTCATATGATGAAGTCCTCACTTGTGGTTTGAAATCAAATATTCCGTAGTCTGTGTCCGGTCTTCTCTGAGTGCAGATGGCAATTTAACCAGTCTTATCTGAGAAAGCCAGGGGGAATCAGACCATCTCTCCATCCATCTCTCTGCTAAACCTCTTTCTTTCTGCTTTCTCAGTAATACTCAGCGCTTTCATCCCTGGCCTGAGTCACACAGGATTACTGTTCACTGCCAGGTGTGTGTGTGTGTCTCAGAGAGAAAATGTGTGTGTCTGAGTGAGCATGAGTGTGTGTGAGTTTTGTGCGCGTGAGTTTTGTGCCCCGTGAGTTTTGTGCCCCGTGAGTTTTGAGTTTTGTGCCCCGTGAGTTTTGTGCCCCGTGAGTTTTGTGCCCCGTGAGTTTTGTGCCCCGTGAGTTTTGTGCGCGTGAGTTTTGTGCGCGTGAGTTTTGTGCGCGTGAGTTTTGTGCGCGTGAGTTTTGTGTGTGTGTGGTGTGTGTGTGAGTGTGGTGTGTGAGAGTGGTGTGTGTGTGTGAGAGTGGTGTGTGAGAGTGGTGTGTGTGTGTGTGTGATTTGTGGGTGTGAGAGTTGTGTGTGTGAGGTGTGTTTGAGTGTGGGTTGAGTTGTGGGTGTGAGTTGTGTGTGAGAATTGTGGGTGTGTGTGTCTGCTAATGCTCCTCAGGCCTGTAACACCTCTGATGCTGCCAGCCCGGTGTGTCACACCACTGCTCTTATCACCCAGAGCCAAGCACGACACACCCTGGCCCCTGGAGATGAGCTGCTGAGGTCAAGTTTAGTAGCATCACCACTGTGGAGGCCCACTCTGACTCTTTCTGTTATGCCGTGGTTTAATATCTTGGGTATCGTACATACAGGCTATTGTGGACAAAGTTTTTTGCAGTGAAATGCTTGATGACAGTTTCTTTGTCAATCCATTTGTTTGTTTACAATTTGTCGGTACTATTTGTTGGTACAGTCTTCTATGGTTGTGCCCAATTACTCTCTATATACACCCAGTGTACAAAACATTAGGAACACCTGCTCTTTCCATGACAGACTGACCAGGTGAATCCAGGTGAAAGCTGTGGTCCCTTATTGATGTCACTTGTTAAATCCACTTCAATCAGTATAGATGAAGGGGAAGAGACGAGTTAAAGACGTATTTTTAATCGTTGCGACAACTGAGACATGGATTGTGTTTGTCTGCCATTCAGAGGGTGAACGGACAAGACAAAATATTGAAGTGTCTTTGAACGGGGTATGGTAGTAGGTGTTACGTGCACAGGTTTGTATCAAGAACTGCAATGCTGCTGGGTTTTTCATACTCAAGTTTCCTGTGTTTATCAAGAATGGTCCACCAACCAAAGGATATCCAGCCAACTTGACACAACTGTGGGAAGCATTTGAGTCTACATGGGCCAGCTTCCCTGCGGAACGCTTTCGACAGCTGGTAGCGTCCATGGCCTGAAGAATTGAGGCTGTTCTGAGGACAAAAGGGGGTGCAACTCAATATTAGGAAGGTGTTCCTAATGTTTTCTACACTACTTTTGACCAGAGCTCTATGGTGCAATTTGGGATGCAGAACAAGCCAACTGCACTTTTGCTATTGCAATATTTGGCCTGATCTGGGATCTGTATAAGTGAGTGTAATGAATACACTTAAGGAAGCTGTGCCCTAGTCAGTGGTGTAAAGTACTTAAGTAGTACTTTATAGTATTTTTACTTAAGTTGTTTTTGGGATATCCGTACTTTACTATTGATACTTTTACCTCACTACATTCCTAAATAAATGTATGTACTTCTTACTCCATACATTTTCTCTGACACCTGAAAGTACTTGTTACATGTTGAATGCTTAGCAGGGCAAGGAAATGGTTTAATTCAAGAGACCGTCCCTGGTTATCCCCGTCTGCATCTATCTGGCAGACTCACTAAAAACAAATGCTTTGTTTGTAAAATATGTGTTGGAGTGTCATTTAAATGACACTGGCCATCTGTAATAAAAAAAATAATTCAATGTGTGCCGTCTGGTTTGCTTAATATACGGAGTGTAAAATTGATTTATACATTTAATTTTGATACTTAAGTGTATTTAAACCAATACTTTTAGACTTTTACTCAAGTAGGATTTTACTGGGTAACTTTCACTTTTACGTGAGTCATTTTCTATTAAGGTATCTTTTACTTTCCATCATAACTCTCATTAATATTTCATCACTGACCTTGTGAACTTTTGAATATTGATGTCACTTGGTTTGAATATAGACTGTGTGAGTGTGCCTCTTCGTGCAGTGGGTTGGATTGCTACTGTATCGTAGTGCTGTGTCTGCAACACATTTAGAATTTATGAGCAAATGGATCAATTCTATTCTATTCTATTCTGTCCATTGAATAACGTGACCCCCTCTGTCTGTTTCTCTCCCCTGCAGGTTTGGATGAGAGCTCCTCAGTGAGACAGTGAGAGGCACCTCCATACCCCTCCACCGCCATCATGCCACCGCCCTCCGACATCGTCAAGGTGGCCATTGAGTGGCCAGGGGCCTTCCCTAAGCTCATGGAGATAGACCAGGTCAGTGCCTGATCAAAAAGAGAGGTCCATTGCCCAATAGACTGCCTGTACTGCTTTCACACATTGTCTCACAACCAGTGGTGATATTCCTATGTGATGCTAGTCCTGTGACTGACTGATTAGTGCAGACACAAGTCTTGTTCAGAGCCTAGAGCAGCATTCCCCAACTGGCGGCCAGCCCGCAGGTGGTTTTATTTGGTCCCCCCAAGTTTTCTGAGTAAAACAATGACTGTGAGGTTAAAGTGCAGATTGTCAGCTCTAATTTGAGGGTATTTTCATCCATATCAGGTGAACCGTTTAGAAATTACACCACTTTTTGCACATAGTCCCCCATTTTTACGGAACCAAAAGTATTGGGACATTCACTTATCTGCATTATAGTAGTAAAAATGCAGTATTTGATCCCATATTCATAACATGCAATGACTACATCAAGCTTGTGACTATAAATTTGTTGGATGCATTTGCATTTCCCTCCCTCTCTATCTATCTCCCTCCCTCCCTCTATCTCCCTCCCTCTATCTCCCTCCCTCTATCCCCTCCCTCTATCCCCCTCCCTCTATCCCCTCCCTCTATCCCCCTCCCTCTATCCCCCTCCCTCTATCCCCTCCCTCTATCCCCTCCCTCCTCCCCTCCCTCCCTCTATCTCCCCTCTATCTATCCTCCCTCCCTCCCTCCCTCCCTCCCTCCCTCCCTCCCTCCCTCCCTCCCTCCCTCTACTCCACTCCCTCTCCTCCATCTCTCCTTCCTCCCTCCCTCTCCTCCCTCTACACTCTCCTCCCTCCCTCTCTCATTCCTCTCTCATCCCTCTCTCTACTCTCCTCCCTCCATCTCTCCATATCTCCTCTCCTCTGTACTTTAGCAGCATATGCCTGCCTGCTTCCATTGGAGACTGAGTCACTCTTACTGTGTTAAACCAGCTCTGCTCAGTGCTCTGGAGCCCATTGAGACTAGCTCTGCATAAATCTAAAGGGCCTCTTCAGAGAGAACTTCTGCGTCACTCCATCGTGCAGCACCACAGTTTATTTCTCTCCAGAACTCTGCTGCTGTGCCTCCCGGGCTGCTACCCAAACATTTGCTTGTTTAGCGTCAGAGAATTGATCTAAGTACTGAACATGCTAATGCGATAAAGCTAACTAGTGTAGCTCAGAGTGGCTGGAGCAGCTGGGAGGGAGTAAGCCTCTGACCAGGGGGTAAGGGTAGAGGGGGATGGGGATGGGGGAGAAGAGAGCTGGGGCTGGGGTGCTAATGGACATGTCGTCCACTTTTTGCTGCTAAGGTTTCGTGCGTGTGTTCCATGCATGTTGACCAGGGGGTAAGGGTAGAGGGGGATGGGGGAGAAGAGAGCTGGGGCTGGGGTGCTAATGGACATGTCGCCCACGTTTTGCTGCTAAGGTTTCGTGCGTGTGTTTACACAAAAATTAATACTTTAGTATGGAACGAATTGCAAAAAATCACTGAAGCTGGAGACTCATATTCTCCCTCACTAACTTTAAGCATCAGCTGTCAGAGCAGCTTACAGATCATTGCACCCGTACATAGCCCATCTGTCAATAGCCCACCCAACTACCTCATCCCCATTCTTTTATTTATTTATCTTGCTCCTTTGCACCCCAGTATCTCTACTTGCACATTCATCTTCTGCACATCTATCACTCCTGTGTTTAATTTCTAAAT